>NC_057809.1:5779633-5814379 GCF_018294505.1 Triticum aestivum | reverse complement strand
GGCACACCTCAGCGTCGAGCGCAGAGCCGCGCAAGGCGACCAACACGGCTCCAGCCACCGGCACGGAGTGCCCACCAGGACCGCCGCCCACCCCCGAGGAAGCTCACCGGGGAGTCCGACCATGCCATCATCGCCGTCCAGCTGGCGGGACGCCTTGAAACCGAGCAGCCCGCACACCTGCCACCGTTGCTGCGCCTCCGCCCCTACCGGCCATGGCCACGACACAGGTGGACGCCCGCAGCTCGCACCGCTCCTGGCCCGCACTGCCTGGGCCCAGATATGGTCGCACGCCAACAGGGTCAGCGCCTCCGGAGCCCACCACGCCTCAGTCCATTCACGCCGCCACCCGCAGCCCGCGTCTCCGCCTGCTGCTGGCGCGCCCCGAGGAAAGCGCCATGCCGCCGCCCGATCATGGATCCCGCGACCGTCGGCCCGGGCGGGGGAAGGAGGAACAGCCTGCTGCCGCCCGCGCTGGCAGGGCTTATCCCACCAGCACCTCCGGCAGCGGCCTGGGGAGGAAGGCGCGAGGAGGAGCGCCGCGGGCCGGAGCTAGGGTTTCCCCCGGCGCTCGCAGGAGCGTCGCGGGAGGGGAGGGAGAGGGAGCCGTCCTGGAGTATTTTTTTCTGAGATGTGACTTCTCCGTACGGTATTTCTCCTTAGGGTTCAGTCTTTCCGTCACACGAACTCCAATTGGTCCATGATTTCTTTTTTCAGGTTGCGGTTACCTTTTCTGTTTGAAACAACAGCATACATACATATAATTATCCGTCAAGAAAAGATGGACCGTGTGCAAGGATGAATCCTGTCGTCATATGCTATATATACACATAAAAGAAAGAGTGATACGTGAAGTGCAGGGTGAGGAAACCACGTACGAAAAGGAAAACAAAACAAAACGGGAAGAAACAAGGCAGGCATACAAACCTGCGTGCAGCGGGATAGCAAACTAAGATTGAAAGAGAAGAAGATGCGACGATGATGCTGAGGAACAAGTCAGGTTCCATGTTTTCCGGCCTCTTCCTACTCTGCAGGAGTCGCGTGTGCCGCCTGGAGGCAGTCGCACGACGATTCTTCCCCAAGTCGGACGATCGCGCCATCACACGGCCACCGCCACCGCTGATCAGCTCTCGCAGTCGCAGACCGCAGGAGACCACCCCATGGCACCACGACCCTCGGAAGGTCGCTGTGGTGGCAGCTCTTGCTGCCAGCGCATCGGTCATCACACTCCATCTCAGATACGGTCAGACCGTGCCCTTCACCGGGCGCACTCAGCTGGTCGTGATCTCCGACAAAAAGCTGCGAGAACTTTCCGAGGTTGAATTCGCCAAGTTCAGGAAGGAGCGCCACTCCGAGATCCTCGGCCCGCATCACCCCCACACTGTCCGAGTCAGCCACATTGCCCGTGAGATCATTACTGCCGCCCACATTGGCCTGGCAATCAGGCAGAGGCAGAATCAGAGGGGTGGCCGTGGCGTAAACCTGGACTGGCTGGAGACGCTTGACTGGGAGGTGATCGTTGTCAGAGACAACAAGTTCCGAGTAGCAGCTATAACAGGGGTCGGCAAGATTATTGTCTACACCGGAGTGCTCGACTATTGCAACAGTGACGCCGAGATTGCTTCGTTTCTTGCCCACGAGGTAGCTAACAGCTTTCTTTAAATTTAGCGCTTTTGCTTGTAAATATTTTCAAAGTTTTGCTAAAGCAAATCTAGATGTGTCGTAACTTTGTACATCTAAATCCTATGTTAGTGATATTCCGCGGAGATTCGCGTGGATATTTTCTTTCTTTCTTTTTCGTTTCCTATTTATAATTGATTGAGTCACTTAGGGTGCACCCCCATATTTTCAAGTCATATGTCCACGAACCGCCTAATCAGGCTCTCAGACATTGGGATTCGTCTAAGTGCAAGGATTCAGCAACGGTAGCTCATCGACTCGGCGATAGCAACGACACACTCTGTTGTCAACTCTAGCTGATATTGGTGCCTTCTTTCTTTTGTATACATAGGTTGCGCACATTGTTGCAAGGCACGCATCAGACATGATCAGCCACTGGTTTTCGTTATACGTCTTGCTACGGAGGTAAACATATGCTACTATACATTATACATCGTAGCATGTGATCTAGGGCTTCATTGCATCATTTATCAGACCTGAATATGTATGTATTTCAAATTTCAAGATGATCAATGTAGGCACGAGATAGAGGCAGATTATATTGGGCTGCTGCTGTTTGACCAAGGGAACTAACAAAGTAATTGTTGACGCCCCATTACGAACAATGAATTTTGCTGCAAAATATATGTCTCATCTCATGTGAAAGAGAGATCTTGCCTATGAATCCTCTATAACACTAAGCTCCCTAGTTTTAAAGAGCCCATGTTCAATTGATGTCTCCAACAGAGATTGGACCACCCGATTTTGACCGGGTAAACAATTTCTCAAAGCTTTCCCATTCAATTTTGTTATATTACACAATATGCTCCTTAATTTTCGAGGCCTCACAATTAATTGATGTCTTGAATTTAGAATTAGTTCAACTCGATTTTGACCGGGTCAACAATACTAAGCTCCCAAAATATTAAGGCCTCCCAATGAATTGAGATCTCCGATTGAAGTTGGTTCACCCAATTTTGAGCCAGTCAACAATGTTTCAAAGCTCTTCCATTCATTTCTTTTATATATATACACTATGCTTCCTAACTTTTAAGGCGCCACAATTAATTGATGTCTTCAATTTAGAATTGGGTCACTCGATTTTGACCGGGTCAACAATTTCCCAAGGAGCTCCTCCATTTAATTATTTTAATTTACTATTTTCCCTAATTTTGAGGCTCTTTCATTAGATTGAGGTATTCAATTTTAGATTCAATTTACTATTTTGATTGGGCCAATGATTTCTTAAATCAATCAGTAGCAAGCGGCCTATAGAAAAATACCAATCTCGCGCACCCTCCCACCACCTAGAAAAAAGAAACGCCACCATCTGATACTGCAACACCAATATAGGACATACATTTACCGATGCAGAAATTTCCCTACATAAATATGAATTTATTAGCGGATAACACATAATCACACCATGAAAGGCCCACAAAATCACCGTGTTATCAAAAAAGCACTCCATCATCTCCCTGCCCCACTGAACTAAATATCCCATCAGTTCGAAAATATAATGGGCATTTGGTTTTTGGAAAGTGAAATTCCTTTTACTTTGACCAAGTTTAGAGCTAAAAATATCGACATCCATAATATAAAAAAAAAATATGGAAATTTATTTCATGATGAATCTAATTATATCAATTTGTTATTACGGATTTTGATATATTTTTCTAAAAATTTGATAAAATTTAAAAGGGTTTGAGTTTTCAAAAGGTAATACACCTTGTATTTTGGAACAGAGTGGGTATTTTTTTAAGATACCCAACAACATCAACGGCACAACAAAGCGCGCCTAATCCTTCTAGGTCTAATACCATGCTTGAGCTCATGTTCTGAATCCTCCAAAATAGTGGTTTCCTGTATAAAATGTTTGATCCATTTTCCTACAATACGTATCACAGGCAGTAACTACTTTAATATTCCTTCTTGCTTCAAACAAGCTTGTATATAAGTATCCACTAACGGAATTGTAGAAAATGTATGAAGCCTAAAATATTACCGTATGTTGATCTGACCTGACGGGGTATATATAGAGGGGAACATTGGTTCCTTTAGGATGAATGGCGACCCTCACATGTATGTAGCCCTTGAGTCCTTATATATGCAGTGGTTGCGGTGCATTCAACTCCTAGTACAACTAGTAGGTTAGATAAATTGATAGGGCTAATTGCATTTGCTAGCTGCTACTAGTACCAACTCAATTATAGTTCATGGAAGATGGAAGCGGAGCCACAGCTGTGGTTCTTTGAAACCACTGGAGTGAGACTCTTACTGGCTCAACAACTCTCTTTACACGTATGCTTGATGCCGCTGCAGCGGAAGCTTTGGCATTGAAGAATGGTATGGAGCTAGCGGACTAGTGGGAATGCTCAAATGCAATCTTCAATCTGATTACCTTGAGATTATCCAGGCATGCAAGGGGGAGGTTGATATCGTGAGTCCTTATTCTACTACTTTGAATGAGCTCAAAGTATTGGTTCAGTCTTGTACTCTCACTGCCTAAGGGAAGGAAACAAGGTGGCACACAACCTTGCTAGGAGTTCCAATGATTCCAATTCTGTCATATCTTGGGAGGGTGATCCTCCACAGGTTATGCTAGCTGAACTTGTTAGTGATGTAATAATTATTTGATTTGAATAAAGTGTGCCACAAGTTCAAAAAAATTATAGTTTTTTTCTCTCCATTTTATTCATGCATTGTTAAGCCTAGAAAAATGATGGGTGCACTTGCACGGTATTAACCAATTAAAGCTCCAAAAGATAAAACTGAGTAATTTTGTGTTTGTATGTACGGCATTTCTCCATGACTGCAGGCGGCGAAACTCTATGGGAGAGGCTTTCCACTGATATGAAGCACACAATGGCCACCCTTTCCACTGCCCGCCAGAGCCGCCATGCCAGGCGGATCAAGGCCGGCTTGCCGGTAAGCTCGCCTGAGGTCTTCAATGACGAGGATGACACCATGATGGAGACAGGTTCCAACGACACCGCCCCGGCTCCCACGCCACCTGTGCACGCCGGCTTCACCATGGAGCAGGCGCATGCGCACTACAACGCCGCCATGGCGGACATGCAGGCTACGCCAGCGCCTTTCTTGGTGTTCTAGCCAGTGCAGAAGGAACAACGGTACAACCCACTCGTCCTGGAGCAGCACCGGCTGGCTGAAGGCCAGATCTACGACAAGCGCGCGAGTGAGGAGGCCGTGGCTAAAGGCCAGATCTACGGCGAGCGCGCGAGCATGCCATTTCTGATGCCGTTGGTGCTCAAGCCGCCGTTCGCCAGGAAGTGGTCGCCTTGGCGCAACAATATAGAGTGAGATACAGAAGTGTAAAAGAAAGTGGATTCATCAGGCGGTCGCGGAGGAGAACAACAACAGTTGCGCCTCCTACGTGCGCCGACGAACTACGAGGCCGCCCAGTGGGATGACGGTAGCGCGGGCGCTACCATTTCCATCGTGGACCTCACGCCTACCGGTGACGCGCAGGTTGCGGACTCCTCCGAGGATGAATTGGCCACGGGTGGCAGCAGGGCCTAGTGTCCCATATGGGCCGGTCCGTCTCCCGTGTTCTACTCTTCCTCACCAGAGACCGCACCTTCACTTCACGTGTCTTACCACCGGTGCTCATGGAGAGGGTGGATGCAGGACAACATGGGCTTGGACGCCGGGCGCCGCCACCGTAGGATAATTTAGGGTCGGTTTTTTTTGGTTCTAAATGTTCGAAATGATATGAAAATCCGCCGTGTTTGCATGAATTTCATTGGTTTTGTTAAAAAACTGTTTGCAATGTATGTGGGCAGCGTTGGATGGCGGTCTCCTGCATCCATGTCCGCGTACTGGTCCCTGCTGTGCATGGACGGATGCGGGAGAAAATTTACGGGTTGCCGTCCGAGATGCCCTTAGGGAGTTTTGAGAACCAACATTATCCTCTGATGCTATTACTAGTCACGCATGATCTCAGATTGACAGGGTCGATCTTAAGTCTGGATCTAATTTCGCCAATCTGTTAGTGTACACGGCAAGATGAAAATACATCCAAGTGATAGAACATTAAATTATTCCGAGAAAAAGAACCAGGAAATGTTTAAAAATATTTTGAACTGCATTGGATGTCAGGTTACATAAATAGCTCTTTTATATGTTCATTATGTGCGAGATATTAAACTGAACCTTTACCATATTTTCTAAAATCAATATACAGATGCAAATAGTTCGGTTCCATCTTTTTCAATTGATGATTTAAATAGAAGAAAAGAGAGTTAGAAAAAATAAAAAATAGGTCAGCAAATTCACCTGTTGTGGCGACATGCTGGGTGGTCAGATTGCGCTACTGATTAAGTTGCAGTGTCAGTAGTAAACCAGGACTAGGCCTAACCAGGAGCATGAATGTCAATTATGGACTAACCTTTTTAACTGTACTATTCTGCAATGTTTATTTTGATAAGGCTAATATATGATCAGTTTGTAAACTCTTACAAAGTCTGTACTTTTTTTAAGGGTAAACTCTTACAAAAGCTGTGCGTGGTACTATGTTCTGGCATAGCTCGATGCTGCAACCCGCCGTGTACTTTCTGACGGCACGAATGTACGACAAACTAGCAACAACGGATTCTTTCCGGGAAATACGCTAGTACACAAGCTACTAATCAGATCGATCAAGCAGCCTAGCTACGGATGGCTTGAAACACACAAAGCACTCACGCGATACATGGCACGCCGATTGATTGCGGAAGGCTTGTGTCGTGACTTTGTTTTGTATTGCTTTGATCTTCTAAAATAACTGTTTGAGATACAAACGATTACACATAGCAGCTAGCTATCCTAATCGGTGACTGCACCTGGTCCATACTTGACTGGTGTCTTACATGGTGGTTAATTCCACCAGTATTTATATATCAAGCAATATAGCAGGCAGTACCTTCTTTATTTCATTAGAGCTTTTTGCATCAGATGTTTTAGGTCTCACAATTCGCACTCGGTCGCGGAAGCAGCATTTTTCCTCGTGAGGTCATCCTAGTTTTTGCAGGCAATCTGCAGCCCACAGTTTTCTTTGTAGAAACAGCCAGCCGTAGTAATTTCTTTTGCCCTGCCTAGCATTACCTTTTGACTTCCACAGTCTAGCTTCTTGCTGCCCTTGCCAAGGTCTGAACTAGGTTGCCTTAAAGTTCATGTCGGTGAAGGTGGGTTCCTACTAGTGCCGTCTGCGCCGACTCTTGGCAGCAGAGTCCTTGATCCTCTTGGCATGCCTATGGAACTTGCGCATCTCGTATATGTCCATGCATGTAAGGTTGGATTCCTCTTCCAACTCCAACTTTTTCCTAGATAGCTCTTGATCTTTATATAGCGATTCTATTTCGTTTCCTGGAAACTCGCCTATCCAACAAGGCGTGTACGGGAAAGCTGCATGTGTCTCTCCGCATGGTAGTCCACAGATGGGGTCGTAATATGCTGAACCCACATTTCCCAAGTCCTGAAATTTTGAGCTGTTCCAATCATAGGCCAGTCCTCTTGTTTTTCTCCCTGATGAAATTAAGAAGACAATCTCTCTATAAGGATGAAACCCGAGAAAATAATAATTTCCATAATATCTGTCTTCAAGAATGTTATGCTCGTCAACATCATCTTCGAAGTCAAGACCATTATCCTCATATCCCTCTTGAACGTGAAGAATGGTATCCTCATATCCCTCTTCAACATCATATTCAATGTCAAGAATGTTATCCTCATTAGAGTTCCAATCATATTTCTCTTCCACCGCCGCTCTGTGAATTTCATGTATATTACCATTACGCTCAAAGAACAACTTATGGTAGTTAACATCCTGTAAGATCCATTGTCTACCCAGTTGTTGAGCATAGTCCTCATGCTCAAAGGTCTTAAGAGTGGTATCATGGTTTAGCACCCATTCTATTCGGCTGCAAGATTCATTGAGATGCCAAATCTGATGAAGCGGACTCCGTTTATGAGATATTGCGCAATACATCCCTCTCAGTGATTTACCCAAATGGTGGTCAGGATATCCTCTAGGTAAATATGGACTGACAGCTGGTAGTTTAATTACTCTGTATGTGTGATCTGACAAACACATTCTGCAAACATAAACAATCAGATAAAACAGATTAATAACAACATGTTTAAATCATAGCAGCATATATTTTTGCAGTACTTATTTTTGACAATTCCCATAGAATTGTTCCTACATTCCCTTTCCTATGTATGCCATTCATTTATTGGGAATGGAGGTACTAGATTCTTACGACTCTGTCCATATATTAACCTAATTCATTAGAACTCTTAGCATTACGCTATGACCTTATGGAAAACTCAGAAGATTTGGTGTTGAGTGAACATTACAATATTTGACTTTGGTTTGCAAATCACATAAACTGGATGAGAACTTGCTAAACAGGAATAATTAATGACCGATGAGCAAGTAGTAGTACCTCATGAGATAGCCATGCTGGCAATGGATGTAGAGATTGCTTTGCCAGTAGACGGCATGATAATGATATCGATTATACCACCAATGTGAATCCATGTAGCCAATGATCTCTGGGGCCTCTCCTTCCCGAATGAAGGTCGTCGTGTCCCACCACTGAGTCGCCAACGAGAACACATCAATGACATATGATGCGGGAGGCCACTCTGATCCAAGCAATGCATCATCGTCAGACACGCCGGCACACAGCACTCGCGGGATCAGAAAGAACTCGTACTGCAGCGACACGCCTGGCTCGAACGCGAGGTAGGCGCTCTGGTCGAATCCCGGCATGTGTGGCGGAGGGCATTGGGGCAAACGCGTCCACCGACGTGTGGCCGGGTTGACGACATAATCGCTCGGCAGTGCCTTGTCGCACTCGTGCCCCAGACCGCGGCAAAGCAAGATCCCGCTGCAGTGGTCCATGACCCTGACGCCCATGCAGGGCAAGAAGTTGAGCCCTCCACAGATCGCCGGGCCCATCGAGGGACATGAGAAGAACTCGAAAAATCTAAGCTGGGTGAAGTTGATGAAGATCCCGTCCACGGAGCGGGATAGCAGGTGGCCGCGCAGGCGGGCGTTGATAGTATCGCGCCAGCCCCTGCAGACAAGCCGGGATACGGCTAGGCTGTGCGGCGCGAGGCGCCGGAGTACCTCCGTCAGGGCATCCTCGGGTAGCACAGCGGGCTCCGGTGCCATCGTCGATCGATCGATCGATCTCGGCCGCGTCGGCTCTGTTTTCCGATGCGTTGTATTGTGGTTGTAGGTAGGCGATAGACCTCACCTGATGAAGATTACAGAAATTGGGGTCTGTTTAAACTTAGGGTTGCGGCAGCCTTTGAATGGATCTCCTTTTCATGTTCTGGGCCTTTGCTTTGTTTAGCCGGCCGGGCTTTCGTAATCAGACTGGGCTGGCCTTTTATTGCATATTGTATTGATAGGCACGCATGTGTGCTCAAAAGAAAAAAGATAGGCACGAACACCATGCTCAACGACCATTCCAGGTCAGGTCACCCCTTCTCCTTCCACTACTTCTCGATCTCCTAGCGATTTCTTTTCTTTTTTAGCCAGCTGAAAACCCTAGATAGCTTGATTTCCCCACCTAAATCCTAATGGCTAATGGTTCCTTGCCGCGACAGTCCAGAGAGGGAGAGAGATGATGTATCCCGCTGAGATGCCTAAAAGGCAAGATATATTTTCTCACCATTTTGCGCATTTTGTGCTGGTCCTGATTAAGTTTTGAAATAGCATGGTATCAGTAATTGAGATGTATGATCTCAAAATAAAGTACCTGCAGTTCCTTCACTTGTTCACATGCCACTCCTCTCTTTGGCAAGCAACAAGCTACACTGCCAATTACTATTGTTAGCTGCTGTAGCTAGTCTAATCATTGCGACCACACACAAAGAACACCCAACAAATTTCTACTAGAAATATTAGTTCCGTGACATAACCGTTCATCTTTGCAAAACTTAGATTCCATAGTATACATCGTACTCTGTCTCAACAAACTAGCTTGAAAACGGGAAGAAAACTAGAGCATCAAGATGTAAAATAAATGTACCTGAAGCTAGAATAACACTCCATGTGCATCATCTATATATGCTGTAAATGATTTTCGAAAAGGCGCTTTATTACTTAAAAGGTTTAAGTATTACACCCGGACTCTGCATAACTAAGATGCACACAGCCAACAAGGTCCTCACGACAAGCCAAAATAAAAGAAGGCGGCGAAATACAAAGAAAATGTATCTGTATATCGCCTAAACCTTCGGTGGCCCAATCCTAAGATCATGCTGCCACCCATGTTGGGTGAAAGTATCCCTCGCCGTAGCCTCCAATCGTGTACACACCTTCGTAAACAGGTCTCGATTCTCCACTCGTTATAGAGAGGACCATAAACGAAGCATCCCGATACATCTATAGATAACCTGCATAAGAGAAGTACTTTTATTGTAAAAAACCATATCACTTCTACATAGCCAAAGCGACCAAATAACATCAAGCGCTCCTACCCTGAGAAGAATTTTAAACCTGTGATCAATCTCATGTAACCAGTTGCCAAATATATTAGCAACACTATAAGGAGGATACAAGCCAGAAGCTATTTGGATGACTGGCCATATAGAACGAGCCAATTTACATGGAAGAACAAATGTTTTATTGTCTCATCATGCGGAGAAAATACACATTGCTTACTTCTATGACAATTCCTCTTAATGAGGTTATCTTTAGCAAGAATGACACCGTGACGAAGATACCATGCAAAGATTTTATTCTTAAGGGGTATGTTCATCTTCCAGATCATACAATTGTTATCATCTGGCACATAAGACTGGATCAAAACTCTATACACTGAGAATTGCTCATTCCCATGTAGGTTCCAACGAAAGATGTCGGACCCTTGTGATAAGTGTACCATGGTTAACCGTCGGAGTAATATGTTCCACTATTGGAGTCTAGGTCCAATTAAATCCCTTTTGAACGTCACATTTGGCGGAAAATGATTCCAAAACCTTGGCAATAGTATCACCCTTGTGACGCACAATATTGTATAGAGCTGGATATTGTTTTCGGAGAGTAGCATTACCTAGCCACTCATCCTCCCAGAATCTAATTTCCGATCCATCCTTAATTGAGAAGGAACCATAGCGGAAGAAATATTGTTTGTTGGTGCTAAAGCTGGATACAAAAGAAGTTGTTTGTGGTTCCCCCAAGCAAGGTAAGCTGGCATAGTGGCATCAAAGGTTCTTCAGATGGAACAGAAGATTCAGATAGGGAATGCACAAAGAGGTTCAGTAACGGAAACGACCTGCAGCTTCTCCAATGCCTTCTTTGGAAATGCCTTTGGACATCACTTGGGCCAGCACTGCCAAGCAACAAGCTAGCCATTATTTCTGTTGCTAGCTGCTGTAAATAGTATCATCACCACCACCTGGAGAAATCAACAAACCGAAAGAAAGTCTCTTTTAGCAAACACATCATCAGGTGAAAATAACAAGTTGAAATTTGGGCTGCAGAGTCACTGAGCATACCATGTACACATGATTCAGTACATGAATGCTCTAGGACACTGAACAGGAAAGATGAAATAGTATCCAGAGAACATATAGGTTGAATAATGACCAACAGAAATGATGCAAAAATGCTCAAATCGTGCGTGTAATCACCGACCAAAATGAATTTCATCAATACTCACTTTACTTTATTTACAGTTACACCTAAGCAAAAATCATCTTTGACTCGAATTTTGGAGGTCTTTCCTTATTTGTGAATAGAACTTTTCTTCATTTCTAGTCAATACATCACTTTCCCCTCTATGAAAACAGGGTTGCTCCCTCCTTTTTCCGGGCTTGGGACCGGCTATGTAATTATAAGTGTTTCCTTAAATCACATAGGCGGAGTTCCACCCCCCATCCCCAACCCACTAAAAAAAGAGAGAAATTGATTTAAAAACAAAAGCTAATGCCACCAGCGCAATTCTCGAACCCGAAAAGGAGAAATAAAACAAACATAAGCACCTTTTCTTTAATTTTTTTGTTGTTTATCAAAGAACTAAGGAAAAAGCAATACATTGTACCTTATTTTTTTTCATTTTATATTTTTTTCCTTTCAATTATTTTTTTTGTTTTTTTAATGCCCAACGAATTGATTTCAAGGAACATAACACTAATGTACAATACAACAAAATAAGAGTTTTTTTTCTCTAATGGTGAACGCGAATAACCATTTTATTTTTTTCAATCAGTTCTTCCCTTGATGGATGAATTAACCCCAATAACACTTCCTTTCAACTGGCAGCAAGATTGCAGAAGGCATCCTGAGATAGCACCAACCTGTAAATAGTGGGCATAGAAAATTTAAAGACTTGTTTGTATAGGTATGCAGTACATATGCATCGCTATGTGTATCTGAATCATGGACCATTTAGATGGATATTGGTAACCAATGAAATATACGTTTCAACAATTGGAGACTATAAAGCTCTGGAGGATTATAAACAATTCGAAATTAACAGTTTAATTTTGTCAAATGTATCAAGGATAAATGAAGTGGCATTCTCGTCATTCAAAACTTACTGGACTGTCGTTTTGTCCGTGCATGTAGATCAAAATGGAAAACAGAGAGTATGGTGTATACATACGCATTGTTAAACTTGGTGAAAACCATGATTGAAAGAAGAGGAAAAGGTTCAGGTCAACTCGCCGCCGCCTCCTTGTCTATGGTGAGATGAGATATATTTTCCGCCACATCATCCTTTGACTGGATAACAAGAAATGAGGAACGTGAAACAAACAATCATGTCATACGTATGCAACAAGAGTTAATGGTGTCCCAAAAAAAAGGTAATGGGTTGATGTAAGTAGTCAGCTGTAGCGTATACCTCTTGGTCAGTACCGGAAACCTCCTCCTCGGATCCGCCATCTTCATCATCGTCATACTGGAATTTGTGAAAAAGCAAGCAATGAAGGAATAATTAGAGGAATATATACTTGATACGACATGTGTACCTCTTGGTATGGGAATGATAGAAGAGGGTAATAGTATATGTAACTGTGTACATGTGTACCTCTTCCTCTTCATCTCCATTGTTAACTCTCTTGGATCCTTCGTCCTCGTCATCTGACTGGAGTAATAAGAATGAGAAATAAAAGAGTATGTTGACACGTACCATAATCAGCACGAGGTAGTAGATAATGTGAGTATCAGCCGTATGTATACCTCTTGGTCAGTACCTGAGACCTCCTCCTCGGATCCGCCATCTCCATCCTCGTCATACTAGAATAAAGAAAAACCAAGCAGGCATGGAATTATTATAGTATATACTTGATACAACATGGTTTAGTAGTGAATGATAGATGGGGATAATAGTATGTGCAAGATCTAGTGTGCATGGGTATACCTTTTTTTCATCTGATGAAGACACTTCCTCCAATCCGTCATCACTGTTGTCATCATCGTCAGAATCATCAGACTGAAGTAGAAACAATTAAGCAGGAATTAGAGCAATATTACTAAGATCGTGGCAATGCACGAAGAGAATCAGGATGGCACTAATAGGAAATATATATGCATGAACCATGCTTTCAGTGTTGTAAAACCCATGTAGAAACGTAGGTACCTCTTCGTCTGATCTTGATATCTTGATTTTGGGATGGTTGGGGTGCGTTTTTGCAGCGTGCCTCAGCGCGTCCTCTGTTGCCTCCACCTCCTCACCAGAACAGTCGTCCAGGGAATCGAGCGTGTATTTGACTTCCTTGAGGAAAGGCATATTTCTTGCCAAGCCAACATCATTTCCCACACTAGCATAGCATTCCAATTCTTCAAGCATTGGCAATGCACCCTCTCCACATACAATCTTTATGTCTGTGTCAAGATATGTCAAGTTCTGGAACTCATGGCTACCAACAGTATATGATAGGGTGTGTTCATCGTTAGCTGATAGGTACAGAAAGCGAAGTGACTTCAACCTCCCGAGGATTTGTAGATCTTGTGCTTTCAACTCTCCCACTTCGAACCATAGGTAGGAGATATGTGGAAGACAAGAAGGTTCCATCCACGATGGACGCCTTGGTAAAATCATGCCTGACAATGACAACTGGCGGAGATCTGAAGGGGGAGCCCACACTTCCCACCAATCAACCTGAACTGATTCATCCTGCTCAACCCAGATCTTGAGAGTCTGCACTCTATGCAGGTTGCACAAAGACTTGGCGAGAGCCCTATGCACACTCTCGTCCATCTCGTCGAAATAGATTTCGAGCACCCTCAACTGTGTCAGCTTTCCCAACTCGGTTGTGAAGTCTGGGGATTTGTCGACATGGTGTAGCTCTAGCTCTTCTAGGGACGTCAGCTTCCCTATACTGCCCATCATCCTTGTGCCCTCAAAAGCATGCAGACACATTAGCTTGGTTAGCTCACCTACAGAAGATGGTAATTCTTTTATGCCGGTGTGCTTAATATTCAGTGCCTGCAAGAACTTGAGATGATGCCCTAAGTCACTTGGGAGCTCAGTAACAGGTGTTCCCATCATCCCTAGGTACCTCAGCTGAACCAACTTCCCAAGATGATCAAAATTACAACCTCCTACGGGGAAATCACAGTACTCTAGGGCCAGTACTCGTAATACTTTAAAGCTCAGAAGTGGAGGCAGAACAAGACCAACAGACCTGATAACATTAAATGACCTCACATATCCCATATCCATATGGCCAATGGATCCACCATGTATGGCTAACCTACGAGTGCTCATGCTTGTGCTGGCCGAACATGTGTTGTGTTGCACCTTGTCTAGTATTGTAACAAAGTTTACTTCTCTTGACAAGGTGCGGATGAGATCGAGCACAATGTCGTGAACACGGCAACCATCTATCATCTCCATACTGTCTGGCTCTATTGACTGTATCATACTCCTATTTATAAGATCATTATAGTAGCTTTGTCCCAGCTCAAATGCACTGATCTCTTGACCCATAGGTATAAATCCTTCCGCTACCCACTTCCATATCACCGTATTTTTGGGAATGAAGATATCTTCTGGATACCCACTTAAGTGCAACAAACAAGTCTTCAAATGGAAAGGTAGATCATAATAGCTAAAAGACAATATTTGTCTTGTGTTTTGAATAGCTTCATTGTGTTCCTGACCAAAACCAATTGAGTCAAACACCTTACACCAGACACCCCTTGGCTTACTAACAAGAAAGCTAGCTAACGTAATGATAGCCAATGGCACACCACCACATTCTCCGAAGAAATTATCAGAAAGTTCATCTGACTGATCATCAAGACTTGTACCTTCATCTCCAAATATTCTGCTATGGAATAGCTTTTTGGAGTTATCATCAGAAAGTGGTTTCATGTTGTAAACACCACCAACTTTTTTGGCAACTTCATGAATACGAGTAGTTGTGATTACTCTACTTCCAGAGTTACTATCTGCCAATGCACATTTAATCATTTCCCATGTTGATACATCCCAAATGTCATCAATAACAATTAGGTACCTATTTGCATGACAAGATTTTAATTATTAAAACTGAAATAAGTATATAGTTTGCATTCAAACAAGAAGTATGCCATCACCAGGATCCCCCAACTAAATCAATCACTGCACAGGTCTGTACAAATATCAAGCTTTAATAGAAGTGAAGAATGTGTCATGGAGTTTAGCAATATAAAGAAATCTCTAAGTGATCAAAACTAAAATATATATCCAGTTTTCACTATAGATATTTGCTCCGCTCATGTACTGTTGAAAGTTTTACTCCTTACGTTCCAAATAGAAATTTTTCAGATTTCATACAATCCCCAATGAAGCAACTTTAATCATTTATACGTAGACAATTATCTGAGTGACTAATCATAAAAAGTATTGGCATGAATCTATGTTCATTACAATGCAATGGTATTATTTTATCTATGCATATAAAGAATTTATCGTTTATTAGCGGTACAATTTAAAACAATTGACTCAGCACTATATAACCGCCTATCGGTAATGGCTAGAACATGATGGGAGTAACGTGTACCTCTTGTCTGCAAGGAATTCTTGCAGTTGGTCGATGAGTTGTCTTTCATCCATTTTTGATTCAGTGATGTGCTTGTGCTTGTCAAGTTCATGGAGGATGTCTCTAAGGACTTTCTTCTGGTCAGGATTCCGACCAACTATAACAAAACCCCCACAATCAAATTCCTTCTTAAGGTTGTCATATATTGCCTTAACAAGAGTTGTCTTGCCCAGTCCTCCAAATCCAACGACAGAAACAGTCTTGGGCTGTTGCTGGGCCACATCATCGCTCTTGGACAGCCTCTTTGTTAGCTCATCGATAGCCTCGTCGATGCCGACAAGGTTAGATACTTTGTTGTACAGAGTTAAGAGGCGGGGATCAACCTTTGTTGCAACACTTGCATCACTGATAACATCTTTGTATCTATCGTACCTCTCCTTCGCCTCTTTAACTTGGATTTTGACGCCTTTGATGTTCTTGGCTATTTCGCGGCGAACCTTGAGCTTGGTGACCTTGCTCTTTGTCTCCTTGATGAACCCCAAGAAGGTGTGAGGCTTGGTTGGCTCAAGACCCACCACACGAACCATGAAGGAGTCGAGGCTGTCCTCGATGGCAAATGATAGCTCCCTGACGTCGTTGGCCCAAATCCTGACCACGGGATCAAGATCTTCCAGTGGCACATTGGACACCTTCACAAGTGCAGCTTGCATCATCAAGAGCTCCTCCCGGAGGTCCTTGATCCCCTGCTTCACACTATTCTGCAGGTCGTACTCCTCTACGAGCAGCTCCCCCAGCTTGGGGAGGAGAGAGCTCATCGCCCCCGTAGCAAACTCCATGCTCGACCCTCAGCCTCTCCCTCTCGCACTCTTTGTAGCGTGCTGGATCCTCTTCCCTCTTTTTTACTCTCCTCGATTTCTGTCTCCTTTGAGAAGCTCTTTCTCGCTGGCTGTGGCTAGGTTGCCGCCGCTTGTATGAATATATGGACTACTAGCTAGCTAGTTTGATTGGCTTTGGAGAATCTTTCCACGTGGGACTGCAAAGTTTCTGTAGATCTGTGCAAAGTTTGTTGTTATATGCAGTTTCACACGAGGCTGGCCCTTTGTTTTTAAATACCAACGACGACGACTGACTCAGTCTACAGCCGGTTTGTTGTTATATGCAAAATTTTAAATAGCACGCTAACACTCTTAGTGGCCTACGTTTTCTAAATGCTACAGCATGCCGTGCTACACTGTGCTATTTAAAATGTTTCCAGCTGCTTATGTGTTGAGACACAAGACCCTTAGTATAGGATATCTTCTAGACACTATCTCGTGCTATAGCGTGTTGTTTAAAACCATGGTTATATGCCTTTGTTAATCAAAACAGGTTTGAGCTGCTTGAACTCGATTTTTTTAGGTAAACAGACGCATTATTAGTTTAGAGCAAGGATAGAACAATCTGTTTTGTCAGCTCTTTGTGGAGTGCATGCATTACAAGTCTTTGAGTCAATATAATTAGCCTGGTCCTGCGAGCGTTACGGCACATATGCATGCATGTGAGGAGCAGTTGTATGGAATACGTGCCAACTTGTGTCGACCTACTTGTATAGATGGAGCTGTTGTACGATATGTTACTTTAGTTATTAGAAGATTAGCTGTAAATTTGGCCGGCCGGCTCAAGAAAATAAGCTAGCAGCAAGAAGGGCGTGCGTTCAGACGTACATGTCGCTTCCTTGTGCCGGCTCAAGAAGGGCATGCGTTCAGACGTACATGTCGCTTCCTTGTGCCGGCTCAAGAAGGGCGTGCGTTCGGACGTACATGTCGCTTCACCGGCCATGATGTAGCACAGATTTTAACTAAGCTTGAAGATAGTACAATATATATGAAGGACGACTTTTGGGGGGCATTTGGTTGCAACCGGGAGAACCATACATTACTCCTTTGGATATATACAACCTCCTAAATTTCTTGGATGCTTCATCCATACAAAACATATGTATAACACTGTTGATCTAGCTGGTGTGGGTGCATTGCATGCGTACATTTGGACGAATTCCTCGAGTCATTTTAGATGCATATTTAAACAGTGCCAACGTGATCTAGAAAGCCTCGACTTGCTGGAGCATCCAATCCATCGAGTCTCATCTGAATAGCTACCATGAAATAGTTTGTCCTCATAGTTAATTTAACAAATCAATAGTATGTTTTCTTAGTTCTTTTTGTATGCAAGAGTTTTTTTTGACACATCAAATAAGGGTTACATCATCCGCTAAAAATTGAACAAGAAAATTAGGGGTGCATCCGCCCAAACAGATGGGTTGTTCACAAATCCCCATCTTGCTAGTTCATGAACTACTACATTTGACTCTATATACACTATACAATGCTCAATAGTAACCTTCCCTAATTCACTCAAAATACTACAACAATCATCTAACACCGGTGCTGCTACCATGGAGTGTCCTTCAGTGAGATTCATAGGGTCCACCACTATACTATTGTCCATTCTCACCATCAGATTATAGCATCCAATACTTAGTGATAATTTTAATCCCTCAAACAATGCAGCTGCTTTGGGCGAGACCACATCAGCTATGTGTTCCAGCCTTGCCATAGAAGGTGTAATAAAACGACCTTGATGATCTCATACAATTGTACCACACGCACCAGTATTGTCACCAACAGAAAATGATGCATCGACGTTTAGAACCTACTGTCCCGCAAGAATCATCAGACACTTATTAAATTTTGGAGCAACCAACACTTTTCCCATGGCATGAACAAAATTAAAAACCAACACAATTATAGCAGGCATTGTTTGCTCCGGTGAGTACACCTCATCACCTCTGACAAATTGCCTCCTTTGCCACCAGAGGTACCAGTACGCAGTGGCTACCAGCTCTGGGAAATCAACTGGTCCCATATAGGATCTCTGGTATGAGTCGTCGCACAGCAAAAGCTCAAGGACTGCTGCAACCGAACGATCAGTATGAGTAGCGAAATATCTAGTATGATCCCAAGTACACCCCACAGTGCCTTCGATTGCGCGCAATTGAAGAGCATATGAGAAATATCATCTGCTCCTGATTGACAGATTGGGCATTGGGAGATATTCCCTATGTGACGATTTGGGATAACACTAAAACATTGTATGGCATTGTGCAAGCAGCGCCAAAGATTTTTTTTCTTTGCTGGTAGATTTATATTCCAAAACTTGCACTAAACTGGGTGTGGTGCCAAAAAGTAGCGCATCATCCCCATATTGTCCGGGTCAAAGTTTGCTTTGCACTGTTTATAACAGGCCGATCAAACCGAGAAAGTTCCATTCTTTGTTAAGTGCCATACAACAAAATCCTCTATCTCTTCATATATAGGGATATGTAGGCCGCGCACCGCATCAATGTGCCAATTTTTTTGCGAATTAGTGATTCATCCCATTCTCCTGATATTGCAAAGTAGCCAAAAATTTGTATGCAAGAGTTATCAAGTGGTTTGTGAATGAAATCTATCTAGTAATATCAGGTTATTATTTAGATAATATTAATTTCATCATATTCAAATTTAAAAGTAATTACTACTAATTTTCATTTTGTAGCAAGTAAGTTACATATTTAATAGGGTAACTACCGGTTGAGCCTTTGTGTTAAGGAATCAAAGTACATATTATATTTTTTAACAGGTTCAATGCAAAAATTACTTTCATTTATTTAAGATGCACACCAATTAGAAAGAAAAATTGATCAGCTCAATGAATTGTGCTTATTGTGAAAATAGGGTGCATTATCTAAACATGATGCTAAAACTAGTTTCTTTTCGAAACACAATACAGACGTAGACGCTCACATACACATGCTTACATCGTACCTCCATGAACGCACATACGCGCACACACGCGCGCGCGCACACACACACACCATATCCCTATGAACACATGTGAGAGGATAAGCCGGCAAATCTTGAGATTGATGGAGTCGCCATAGACACACCATGTCCTCGAAGGGCCTGTCTTCTACTGCTGAACCAATAGTGCCAAAAATATTGGCTTTAATCCCGATAAATACGAACACCCATGTAAAGTCTATGGCTTAACTCTGATGAGAAGGTTCCACCACAAGCAGTTACGCTTATATTGACTGCTTTTAGGGCTCATATAATTCGCAGTATACATCACTTGTTTGACATCTGCATATCTGATGCCAACTCTGCTTTGACCGGATATATACAAACTCTTTGGTTCATCCATTGATCCTGCTGATGTGGTGTTATCCACCGATACATGTGTTTGTTGGTTTTGGAACGCTAGATGGATGCACCCTAACACGTACGTGCAAACTAGCTAGAAAAGCAAGCAAGCACCGAATCGATCAATAGTCTGTCGACAGAACGTCTCGGCTTCTCTCAACGGAGGGGAAAGCACCGGATCAATGTATTACCACAGGCACGTCTCATGCCTGCTAAGATTTTATTTCTTCTCTTCTATTTTTTGTGATCTTTCTTCTTGTTGTTTACAAGGAGGTACAATGTATATATACTACTAGAGCTAGGCACCTTAGCTAAACCTAATCAGGTACGAACTCTAGTACTACACAGACACGTACATCACTCGGGAGACGTACACCATGTCGTGCTTACTCCAAACAGTGTTTCAATCAAGTCCCCGAGTCTATTTAAGTAGTGTCGTCATGATAGGGGCCGGCCGGCTCAGCAGATGCAGGGTCACGTATGTGTAGCAAATAATGCCAACTTAGTTTTACCTACTGCATACAATTGATATTGTATAGTTGGATTGGAAGATATAATTCACTAGCTGGAATCGTTTTTTATTTCAGTGGTTACGGAACAATTTCTTATGCAAGCGTGACCAAGTCATTATTTCCTAAAGAAATTGTGATGGCTACTGATGAGCACTATACTGCAACTAGGGCGAGGTCACATCTCGATCCACTCACTGAGTGACAGTTTTAGCAATAATGCTAGACCTATAAAAATCTACAAATGTTTTACTGAACTTTTCAAACCAATCCTCTTCTCCCCTCGGAATTCAACTGGGGCGGGCCCTTTCATCCACCTATTACCAATCACTAGTTGTATGCCCGTGCGTTGCCACGGCTTAAAAAACCATTGTAATCCACAACATTGCACATGCGGCTTATGAGTGTGTTGCCAGAAATATCATCTTCTACTCCCCCCCCCCCTCCATTCCAAATTATTCGTCGCAGAAGTGGATGTATCTAGAACTAAAATACATCTAGATACATCCATTTCTATGACGAGTAATTCGGAACGAAGGGAGTACTTCATAATATAACACAATCCATGTGACTCATATTCAAATCACCATGACTCAACTTGATAAGTCTACCTTCATACTATTGCTTTGTGCTCCACAATGAAGACAAACAAAGGGCCTTTTTTCCACCCAACTTTGACATATATCTTCTCCATCCAGCTTGGATAAAAAATATTACTCTATCCTAATTTACATGGCATGCGTGCATTTCAAAATTCAACTTTTCCCATCAAATTCATCAGCTGAACATGGATTATGTTACAAAAAATCACCAAATTCGTATTCAAGAAAAGTTTCCAATGGTATAATTGTATGCCAGATAGCTCATATATTACTGAATAAATTAGTAGCCAGAGCATCACACTAAATGTTTTTTTCAAAATTCAAATTTGTGAAAACATGTTCTCTTCCTTCTTGCATCCCGTCTCAGCTTTGCTAAGAGTTTCGGTGTTGTAATTGCCATGCGATAAAAGCCTCGTTTCAATATGAGGAACCTTAAACTTTTGGTTTTCTCTCTATGTATAAGAAGGCAACAATTAATCTATATATGATTAGTACTTAAGCATGAATCCCCATCTTATGAAGGAAAAAATCATAGTACCTTCACATATCTGATCCGGAATACAAGGATGCTTACGATCAACTCCCATGGCTAAATGTAATATGGATTAATAAAAACTTGGAAAAGGACTGCAAAAAACACGTTATATGCTCCTCCACTAAGAGCGATAGAGTGCATGGAGGACAAAATTGCAAAGACATGATAATATCATTCGTTGACACAAAAACACATACAAGGAAGCACCAACAAAAAGGATAATTTATGACTTTCACCCAGGCACAGATTCTTCATAATATTTGCAGCACCTCAATAATGAAAATTTAGGGGGTAGAATAGAAGTTGAAGGCATGATCACAACCTGAAATAGATGACACAATAATCGATAAAAATATTCAATTTGAGGTTCAACACTTCAATGATGCATTAACTAAATAAATGTTGCTAGAAGCAGACCATACCTTCAGGTAAAGATGAATGTTCTGGTACTTGGATTCAAGAAGATGCATACTTAAATTGGAAGCACTTCCAAAACTTCCTTCGGTGTCTTCTTTCTATCATTATGTAGCATGAGTCTCTACTATATTAGCCCAACAGAACTGCTAAAGTTGGCTACATAACATGCACATAAATCAGAAAATGAATAAGTATTATTAGGAGATGAGCAATATGTCCTAAAAAGAAAAGATATATAGCTCCTTTGTAGACGTCTCTTTTTCCTTCACTCTAAAATAGCTGCACACCATATTTGAAGAATGTAATACACCCTCTGATTCAAGGTAATTGATGCAGCTGCTATACAATGTCATATATACATTGTACATATGTTGAGTCAATTAATTCAGATCAGATGGAGCATGAGTTTATCTCTAAACAAATAAGGAAACTTCATGTCAGATTGCTTCATTCTAAATTAAAGGTAGAAGCATATTTCCCTAAGATGAACACACACAACTCTCAAGCAAGTACATAGTATTCTCTATTAAATTGTATTTACTTGCTAATGTATTTTGGTTTCTGTAATATTGTTGCTTTGTGGTCTCTTCCCCTACAAATTTTCTCTCCTAATTGTTGGTCCCGTTGTGCTAATGTCAACATTTTATCTTGTTCAGACCTAGCTAATATTGAAAGGTAATGAAGATACAGTACATGAGAAGCCAAACGTGTTCCCCGGAGGAGTAACGTACATGAGTTTGGATTAACACAACGGACAACAGGGAGAAGCAGCTACAACAAACAAAACACAAATTGAAAGCATGCAGGATGCTTTATACAAAACAAGTCACAGAACCTGAACTCGACTCCAATCTCTGACCACAGCTGAAGGTGTGCGCTTAAATTTTTAGAAGTGATGCAACCTGAGCTCACTGACGGAGGTACGGCAAGGCTGGATGGGCCATGGCCCGCCCAGGACTGAAGCAAAAAAACATTTTATATGAAGCTCGGCTCACAACAATGCATTGATTTTCAGTTTGATAACACAGTATGTAGTATCTGGCCCGTCCAACTTTTTTATGGTAGCTCCGCCACTGCCTGAGCTCTTGAAGGGCCAAACCATTGGGCTCGATACTGGCTTGAACCTTTTGCGTGTTAGACACGACTATGTGAAGATTATGCACATTACCTATCCACTTAATCCACAACACAGTCCGACAGCAATCAAACTATTCTCTTTTTCTCTGCTAATGTATACAACAATCTTTTTCAGGTTTAGGCATCAACCTAGTGGAAGCTTTTTCCAGGTTCAGACAAATTCGCAAGATAATATTGAAGAAGAAAATACGACAAGTGGTTGCACGATAAGGATTTGTAACATGGCCCCCAATGCTGGTTTAAACATGTGGTCCACCGACCTCTGGACTGAACAAAGGAACATAGTGCTTCCAACACTATGGAGCTAGTTTGTACTAAAACAATACGGCGTTGATGAAACATTGGTGAGGGTACAAAAGCATGTAGGACGAAAAACTATTTTGGAAAAGGCATGACCAGAAAAGTAGGAACCACAAGACTATGTGGGAAAGATTCTTCTGAATTTACATGTTTTTATCACGCGCTGACCTGCAACTCTATGTCGTAAGCTTATGCCAATTTTATTTTCCAGCTGATGATCCAAAAATTGTGTCCTGGTTTGGAGAAATCCTGGAAAATATTTGTGTTAGATCCACAAAAGAGGATTACTCTGTGACAAGCACTACATCAATTTATCACTCAGAAGGTATAATCACTGTAATATGTGCTCTGTCAACTTTAAAATATCGATCATTTAAAATAAGGATAGGATGATAATTAAGTTAATTAACAATCAGACAATGCATAGAACACGTTAAGAAAACATAAGTTTCAGATAATAATAAAGATTGAAGAAATAATGGGCTTTAGATTAGAGTATCAGTGAGAAATTTACCGCAGACTTGTGTATGTCAATGTTGCATCCAACTTCCTTCTATTAACTTGCACTGGAGCTTGAACCAGAGTTCCTGGGAGTAAGAGATGTGAAAAGAAATATTTTTTAGAGATTAATAACTGGACCAATAATAATTTGGAAAAGGAAAATTAATCAAACTTCAATAGCAGGACTATTAATCCATACGTGGACTGCAGCTACCAATGTGCTACCTGTGTAGTTATATGACGACATGAAAAAGTGCTCTTTGTAAGACGACATGAAAACTCAAGGATCCAAATGAAACCAATGTGCTACCTGTGTAGCTATATGAGCAGATGGGTATTTCGCTGCAGCAGCATTGTTCTTGAAAGCCAATGGTCGGCACCTTGTTATATGAACTAAAAGTTGCAAATGTATGAAATCAAGGACTGGGCGTTCCAAGGAGAAGAAACATTTGTAAAATCGTATCGTCCTAAATGCAGTCAATTTTCGGATGTATTTTCCTTTTCTTAAATGGCTTACTAAACAGAGATAACAACCATCTTAAATGTGACAAATCTTAGTATGAAGCTTGACACTATTAATGCAGATAGGATTGCTATGCTTACCCTGGCGCAGAACTCACAGGGATTGGAACAGTGCAGCGACGTGCTCACGACGTTGGATAGGTCGTCGGCCTGCGACTCCTGGGCATTGGGGCCGCCTAGCCCAACCTCCACCGCCTCGTCGTGCGGCGGGTAAGCAACGGATCCATCGGCCGCTACGCTGTACTACTGAAACCCGTACGTGAACAAGGGAGTGTGGGAGCACAACCTACTGGGAGAAGATGGGTAGAGCGATGGTAGGGAGATAAGGTTACCTATGCTGTTGTCCGTTGCCACTGCCACCGCGCCATCCTGCTGGTTGCCCTCCCCCGCGTCCAGCACCTCCTGGAGTGGGTGAAGAATAAATGAGATGGCAAGCGGCTCCAAGCTAGATCGAGGTCGTCATATGCGGGGAAGGTCACTGGAGGTCGCCGTAGACGGGAAGGTCGATTGGATGACGATGACGACGTCGGAATGACATGGTCGAGGAGGAGCTGCCGCTGATGGCTCTGATGAGAGGGCAATTGGATTCGGGCCATGTACCTCTAGATGGAGGGTGGAGGCGGGGCAGGGGTTGACGGCTAGAAAGCTAGAGCCCGTGGGTCTGAGGAGAGAAGGAGACGTCAGTCGTCTCTCGCCTTGCCGAGTCCAACGGCGACGGAGGAGGTCGGCGGTGGCGATTCCCGTACGTGAGGAAGGGGATCGGGAGCGAGGGATTCGGGGAGGGGTGGGACGTGCGTACGTGGGTTTTCTTTTCCTTTTTTTCTATCGTGCGGTGAGGGGTGGGTGTCAGTTCCGATTTTTTCCTGTCATGCGGGGATACTGCGGGTGTGGTGCATCGCGAGATGGTTGTGGTAGAAAGGGGGTGGGGACGAGGTCGAACCATCACGACGTTCGATTCTGCTTTAATAGTATAGATAACCCTTCACATCAGCTTGTTTGTAAAGAATTTAAGTAACGTTTTGTAGATGTAGCATTACTCCATTTTCTCAAGTCATCCAGTCATATTAGTTAATCTATTCTGACTAAATTCTACACACATGTACGTGTTCAAAGATTTGCTTGTACACACGAATTGTACCACGGAAGACTCCAAACTACGGCATCATTAGAGCATCTCCAATAGAAGATGCAAATTTGGAGATGTAAAATAGCAGATGTAAAAAATTACATCTTCAAAAGGTGCTTTTTGCATCTTCAAAAAAGGACCAACTTTAACAGATGGTGCAAAATAGAGATGTAAATGAGCAACTCCAATAGAAGATGCAAACTGGAGTGTAAAAACTAGTTGGCGGTGGCAGTGGGGACATCGGCGGCGGCGTAGGGACAACGGCGGCGGGGAAGCGTCGGAGGGGAGTTGGGGGTTGTGAATATGGGCGGCGTCGGCGCGAATCAGGACGGCGAAGCAGCGGCGGTGCAGCAGCAGAGGAGAGGCTATTCGAGGCGGAGAGAGGACGAGGAGCGGCGTAGGGGCGGCGGAGCGGTGTCGGAGGGGCGGAGGGTGTGCGGCTCGAACCCGGCGGCGGCAGGAATGCAAGGAGAGCTCAAATCATACGACAGCACGGCGACAATTTAGCGGCGGAGACACGGCCAATTCGGCCGATTTGGAGGCAGGCAACGGCAGAATCGGAGGCAGGGCGATGGAGCGGCCGGATCAGGCAGTGGGGCGGCAGCCCTGAAGGCGACCTGCCGGGGTGGGGCAAAAGCGGGGCAACATCATGGGCGCGATGACATGGAGGCGGAGGCAGGATTGGGAACGGTGGTCGCACCGGCGAAGGCCCTGGCCGGGTGGCGGTTGCAGCGGAGGAGACGGCGTGCTCGTCAGAGTCGGCCATGGCCACGGCCGTCGGCTGGCGGCGGGCGGGCGACTGGCAAGCGACCGCCATTTTTACATCTCCTGTAGGTGGAGATGTATATTTTCACCACAAAGTGTGATAGTTTACATCTTCAGGAGACGCTCCCGGAGATGTAATTTTTTTTCATCTACATCATCTACTAGGGATGTGTTTTTGGACCTCGGAGATGCAAAATTTAATTATTTTTATATTTATATCATCTATTGGAGATGCTCTTATGTATGTATTTTCAGCTGGGCTTGCATAATTTCAAAACAGCAAGATTGAACATAACAAGATTGCAATTATTAACTGGTAATCTCGCGAACCAACCTGTGGTTGGATGTTTAGAAGGACAATGGTATCACCAGCCCACCTATGTTCAAGTCCTGATGATCGCATTATTCCTGGATTTATTTCAGGATTTCCGGCGCTGCATTTTTAGTGGGAGAAGACGTTCCAATCGACCACGAGGTGTCTACGGTGACTTCATAAATCTCAAGATGGTATGCCGGCTCAGTCTCTCGATAGTGCTCTTAGGAGTAGGGTGTGCATGTGTGGGTTTATAGGGATAAGCGTATGCGCGTATGTATCAGCGCTTGTGTCTTTACTGTATTAAAAAAACTGATAATCCATCTATATCAAAATATTAGACCTTTTTGTAGGCTAAACTAGCTAAAAAACGTTTTATATTTCGGTACGGACGTAGTATTTGTTTAGTTAATTGGAAGGTAGCAGTATTTGTAAGGAGAGCGGCGATGGTACAGACGGGCTCGCCTGCTCCCGGTACATGCACGAATCGGACAGCGACGCGTTTCGGGCTGCATTGAAAGCCATCGTAGAGACAGGCCGGATACCCCCCCACGGCAACAGTGCCATACGCAGACGGAACCAATTCTATACGTTCGGTTTATTCGGTTTACATGATTCGGTTTATACAATTTTTTGGTTTGTACGGTATTAATACTTCGATAAATACGGTATAAAAATAAAATATGGTTCGGTTTTGGTATATACTAAATTATTTCGGTATGGTTTTGGTATATATCATAAAAACCAAAGTTGACGCGAATTTGAAAATGATGTAATAATAATTTACAAATTTATGACTCAAAACACATACTATTTTACACAAATAGTATATTAGTATATATATAAGTATATATGCATGCATTGATTCAACTGTTGATGGTTATGGACGTGCTTAGCATTTTAAAAAGAGAAAAATAACTATGTTACAAGGAAAAGTCACGTGCTTAGTAGTGAGTTTGACTCATGTACAAGGGAAATGACAACTTATACGGTTGTTCATCTCAAAAAATATAAATTTATTTTTTTACTTCGGTTTATTCGGTTAACCGTGCGGTTTTTCGATATATACCATAAAAACCAAAGTTCAAATCGGTATGAAAAGTTTATACCATATCGAAACCAGAAACCATAAAAACCATAAATTCGGTTCGGTTCGGTTTATTTTCGGTTGGTTTTTCGGTTCGGTTTTAAAATGCACAGAGTGAGACGGATCCATGTAAAAGTAACGGGTGGATTAGCAGTCCAAGTGTCCAACGTCCTCCTGTTCCATTGGTACATGTCTCTTATCATGGTACATAATGACAGATCGTCAGATGCGGCCCGTTACGCAAACGGCGTGTCTAGCATATGTTACATTGCCCCCAATTTTTGTTCCCGGTGTTAGCCACTGTAGCTAGACTAGCAACTTATTATCAAGGCAACTCCAACGCGCTGACGCATTTCATCTGTGTGTACCCATTTGATTTGAAACGGACGAAAACACCAGCGTTGCGCCGACATAAATCAAAAATCTGTCCGCTCGCTGTCCGTCTAGACATATTGCCGACATAAAATTTGCGTTGGATTTGTGTCCACACGGATTCGAGACGGACGCGTCGTGCATCCTCTCGGTGTCTGCTTCGGGCGCGCGTGTCGATCGCCCAAGCATCACCGTAGTCCTACTAATTAAATGCCCAACTACCACCTCAGGCCCACATGGTAGCGAGTAGAAGCGTTCGGAAGTCCACTTTTTTTAAATAGCAAGCTAGGGGGTGGGGGGCATCCATTTCCCGTCCACATCTACCAAATCTAGCCACACTCGCCTCCTCGCCGGTGACAGGAAAATCCTAGCCCGAGCCATGGGCTTCTTCGGCGGCAAAGGGAAGGGCAAGGCCAAGGTGGAGGACTCCTTCTCCCACGCACTGGTAGCGAGGTGGCCGCTTGTGCCAGCAACGGGAAGGGTGCACCGGCCGGGCGACCACTTCTACCTCCTGGTGCACCGCGCGCGCTACCACTGGGAGTTCTGTGTCGCGCCGTCATGGCCAGACTTGAACCTCCCCCATGGCTGGCACCTCGACTCCCACAACATCCCAGTGCCAGCGGTCAGCGCGTGCACGCGCGGAAGAGATGCGCAAGCGACGCACCGTGACCCGGAGTTCGCACCAGACTTACGCAACTGGGAGGTCTGGTTCGCCGCGAGCACGACACTGCCCGCCTCGGCGCCATCCACATCGACGCCGACATCCCTCCACCGCCTTCGGTGGTGGCGCTGGAGGACGAGGAGGCAGAGGCGGCATACCAGGCTCACGCCACCGCCGGCCGATCTCGACAAGCGGTACCAGTGGCAGGGGTACGTTCGCGAGTGGGTGAGTGTGCCGCCCGTGTGGTTGGGTGCGACACTAGAGCAGGAAGCGGCATAACTCCGGCAATGGAGGGCCCTAGCGCTGGCGGAGGAGCGGGAAGACGGCGAGCGGCGCATGCAGATGGAGCAGGAGGAGAAGCGTCGGCAGCGCTGGGCACGCGAGGAGGAGGAGGAGAGCGCCTGCCATGCAGCAGATCCGCCGGTGCAGCAGACGACGGAAAGCATGGGCGACGTGGCAGGAGGCCTTCCCGTGAGCGGGGCCGCTGCAGACTTCTTCGACCTTGTCGGCTCGGACGACGACGCCTAGGACACCGTGCTGGGCAGCGGCGTGGCAGGAGGCCTTCCCGTGGGTGGGTCCGCTGCAGACTTCGTCGACCTCACCGGATCGGACGAGAACGTCTAGGTCACCGTGTTGGGCGGCGGCTGGGTGGCTGGGGGGCGCAAGTTTTTGTAGAAGTTTTTAATATTTATGTTTAAGTGGACTTTGACCGATGCTTGACCACCTTTTATGTTTAATTTAGTTTGCTATTTTATCTTTTTTTAAATTGACGCAAACATTTGGGTCGCCCCCTGTTGGGCGCACCGACCGAACCAAACCAAAACGCGGACACACATGTCTGCTCGACACGCCCAAATGGACAAAAAGCAGAAAAAAATCTGCGCCCGACGCGTTGAAGTTGTCCTTAGTGGACTGCTTTATTTACATAGGTCTCCCCTGCCGGATCTCGACGAATCGTTGGTGGGTAGCGTAGCAAACCAAACTGTGGTATGCACGGCCGCTGAATCCAGCATTGGTGATGTGGGTGATGCAGTGGTGGCAGTACAAATAGATTTGAACAGCACTTGCAATGGGATGGCCCTGTCGGTGCCGAACTCTAAGGGCATCTCCAGCCGCGCCCCCAACAGGCTTCCCCAAGCCACTTTTTCGGCGCCGGCGCTGAAAAAACGGCCCAGTCGCGCCCCCAGGACGCCGAAAATCACCGGTTGGGACCTTTTTTCCGCCCGGCGGTCACAGGCCGAACCCGGCGCACTGGGGAGCCGTTGGGGGCTCCGGCGCTAGGGAAAAGCACGCCTGGCCCACACCGACAGGGGAAAAGTCAAGGTTTTCTTCCCCGACTCGCCTCGCACCCCCCGCGCCCTCGGCCACCACTAGCTGTATCCCGGCGACGGCCGCCGCCCGACTCCGCTAGATAGCCATTCCCCGCCGGAAAATAGCAGCGCTTCGCCCGGCAACCCCTCCCACAACAGCTGGGCTTTTCCGGTCGCAGTTTCCGGCCGCGGAGGCGCGGTTTAACGGCGGGTTCACGGCCACCGAGCGCAAGGTGTTCGGCGTTTTGCCCGTCTCGGCGATGGACTCGGATGAGGAGGAAGAGCTCGCCGTGCTGCTGGAGGAGGAAGCCGCGGCCGACATCTAGGAAGAAGAGCATCTGATGGTGCTCGCCGCCCTCGCCCAGCTGCTGGCGAGCAGTGAAAAGCCGCGGCGCGGTGGCTCGGCGCCGGGGCGGGTGAAAGCAAAGAACCGGCATCGTCTGCAAGGCTACTGCATGCTCTACTCCGACTACTTCGCCGATGCTCCACTTCATGGCGAGAGAACATTTCGGCGCCGTTATCGGATGAGCCAAAAGCTCTTTTCTCAGGATTGTGAATTCCATCCGGGAGTTCGACAACTACTTCAAGTGCAAGATGGATTGCACTGGCGCTCTTGGATTCACCTCCATCCAGAAGTGCACGACAGCGATGAGGATGCTTGCATATGGAGCTCCCAGTGATTCACTTGACGACTATGGGCGCATGACCGAGTCCACCAACATAGAGTGTTTCTACAAGTTCTGTCGGGCAGTGGTGGCAGTGTTTGGGCCACAATACTTGAGAACACCCAATGCGGAAGACACTGCTCGCATCCTAGCCCAGAATGCAGCAAGAGGATTTCCTGGGATGCTTGGAAGCATCGACTGCATGCATTGGAAATGGAAGAACTGCCCATTTGGTTGGCAGGGGATGTACAAAGGCGCTAAAGGCGGTTGCAGTGTGGTGCTTGAGGCGGTAGCCACACAGGACCTCTGAATTTGGCACTCCTTCTTTGGTATGCCAGGAACTCACAATGACATCAACGTGCTGCAGTGCTCTCCTATTTTTGCCAAGCTCGTTGAGGGCCATTCTCCTCCGGTGAACTTCGAGATCAATGGGCACCAATACAACAAGGGGTACTATCTAGCTGACGGCATCTATCCGAGATGGTCGACATTTGTGAAGACGATCTCAAACCCTGTGGCAGGAGGCAAGAATGCCTGATTTGCGAAGCTTCAGGAGGCTTGCAGGAAGGATGTTGAGCGGGCATTTGGTGTGCTCCAATCTCGATTCGCTGTTGTTCGGTACCCCGCTCAGACCTGGTCAAAAGATCAAATGTGGGAGATCATGACTTGCTGTGTCATCTTGCACAACATGATCATCGAGAGCGAGCAAGAAGACCCAGTGTTTGACACTGAACCATACTACAGGCAGGGTCCTCTAGCCGAAGTTGATCACCAGCTACCGACAACTTGGACTGCCTATTTCAGTATGCGTCAGGAGATCCGAGACCCACAGGTGCATCATCAACTGCAGAAAGATCTGATTGAGCACCTATGGAGGCTCAAGGGGGACGCCTCGTGATGAAATACGAGTTTTTATTTGTTGAACAATATAATTTGTATTGAACTATTTGTTGTTGTAGTATTTTGTTGAAGTATTTGATTTTTCTGTGATGAAATATGTGATAAGAAATAATTGTGTTGATAATTGAATGCCGAGACACGGCGAAACCACGCCGAATATGGGCCTATTCTCGCCCATATGGGTCGTTTATTCGCCGAAATTGGGCTGCAAAGTGGGCCAATTTCGGCGCCTGGGGGCGACGACTGGGCGCAAAACCGCCCCAGCGCCGAGTGTATCGCCGGCTCGCCCCCAGGGGGCGATTTTTATGCGTCCTGGGGGGCCAACGGCTGGAGATGCCCTAAGCAATCGACGGGAAAAGATGATCCTCAAGCCCCTGGATGGACCGGGAACAACTAGGATAGAATCTGACCTTACGTTGCAAAATTAGGAAAAGCATGGCTTTGCAGTTGGATGGACGATGGATGGCACATATTCTGATGGAGGATGGCAAGCCACTTAAGTGTAGATTTTACGATAAAAAAATCCCTACTAACAATCCGGGAACAACTAGGATAGAATCTAACCTTACGTTGCAAAAATAGAAAAAGTAAGACTCGGCGGTTGGATGGACGATGGCTGGCACAGATTCTGATGGAGGATGACAAGCCACTTAAGTGTAGATTTTAAGAAAAAGAACCCTGCTAACAGTCCAGGAACAACTAGGATAGAATCTGACCTCACGTTGAAAACAAAAGCAAGGCTCAACGGTTGGATGGACGATGGATGGCACAGATTCTGATGGAGGATGGCAAACCACTTAAGTGTAGATTTTACCAAAAAAAACCCTACTAACACTTACATATAAAACAGAACTTTTGCAGTAACAACCTCAACAATCTCATCTTTCTCTCCAATTGTTCCGTCCAACAACCATTTATAGATCTGCACATTCATGATGCCCCATTTCCTATTAGTTTTACAAAAATCTTTGCACATATCTATTTCATAAATTACATATATTTCAGTACATCATCGCTAATTATGCAAGGAAACTGAAGATGAGTTTGTCACAGAAAAGTATCTATGCACATATCTGTTTCATAAAATATATATATTTCAGTACAGCATCGCTAATTATGCAAGGAAACTGAAGATGAGTTTGTCACAGAAAAGTATCTATGCACATATCTGTTTCATAAAATACATATATTTCAGTACATCATCGCTAATTATGCAAGTATCTATCACAAATATGCTGAGTACATAGAGAAAATTATACCATACCCTTCAAGCATAACTAAATGTACATTTCAAACTGGGTCATCATAGATGGAACACAACACAAGAGGCATCTATCGACTAATACATGGGAGGATCATTTTCAGTACATGGCCGGCAAGACTTGAGTCCTAAGGACTAATACGATCACCGCTCAACAAGCATTGCTATTGAAAATGCATCAAGAACTGTAAGGGAGGGAAGTCTGGAGTATCTTGATGGCACATGACATGAAAGCTCTGTCCTTTCCTCCAGTTCGAGCTTCAGTTGAGCACAAGCACGCGTAGGTGTATGCTCAACAAAAGAATTAAAATTATCCTGCAGAGAAATTCTCACAGCTATAAGGAAGGGAAGTCTTCGGTAAACACCTCTTTTCTCGACTTGCAGTCCTGATGCTTCCGCTTGTCAGAGGGGATCATACATCTACAAAATACAAGAACAATTTTATAGTTCACATTACAAGGCAAGAAATTGGAAATAATTATGTTCTCTGGTGGATTAAAAGTTTGTAAATATTTGAATATTCAGTCATCTGCATACATTTCTATAAAGCTTGGCGAGTAGTAGCTCGCACATAATAGTTATCTGAACAATGATAATTCTGTTAATTTCCACCCAGTTTACCACTACAGTTTCTACACTACTGTAACAAAAACATAGTAGCGTAAGTATACAAGTAGAGTGTTATTGCATAATTTAGAAGAAAAATATGTTTGTTTTCCAGTAAGAAAAGAGATGTAATGTGGTCTGATTTATGGTTCGGAATAGAATGGAATCATACCTGGTACCAACGAATGTGAACTAAAAACAACCATTTATACTTACTGAAGCTCTAAAATCTCAAACAGAAACCCTATTCTTGGGTGCCCCTTTTACAAAAAAAAATCTACGTACTGTGAGAGGGATAATATTAACCTAGAGAAAAACGTGGGAATAACCACCATCAGATTGAACTAGTACGTACGATTTTCGCAAAATTAGTATGTAAGAATAGCATCGCTCAATCTCAAAAGTCCTAGTTGTCTTGCAACAGCAACATCTCAGTCAATAATATTAGACATGAATAATGGAGACAAGTGCATATATATTGCTCTTCCATGATTTACTGGACTTGTTCAAGAATACATATATGAACAGTCTATTTATGGCCTTACAGGCATATTTGCAGAAAAACAGAGAGCATACTTACAACAAGTACAATTACGTTTCTTATTTACAGCAAACAATAGAGAGTTGGATAAGTCCACTGTTGTGATTCAGAGATAACATTTTTAATGTCAATGCTATAATTAAAGAGGAGAATATTAATTAATTTTGATGTGAATTTGACTCTACTGAAATGGATATGATTGGTTAATTAGGTGAAAGAGATGCATATATTTCTTCAACACAATGCAAAAGTGAAAGGAAGTGCACAACCAAAGTTTCAGAGACATGCCACACACCAAAGAAGGATTCTAACTCCTCAACTTATTTGTAAGATGCTTCAGATTGTAGCCATAATAAATTGGAAGAGGTTACTTTAAATTGAAGAAAGCGCAGTCTCACAGAAGTTGTAGCAGCCATGGAATGCTAGTTCTCCCAAAATTTGGTAACATGTTTTAGAGAAAATACTCTGAAGCTGCTATGGCCGCTGCTATGTTTCCTGAACAAATGTCACACAAGAAAAATGTGCCCGCAGAGCAGAGAAGTGAAACATGGAACTAATAAATGGAGTGGCACATATTCCAGTGTTACTGAATTTGAGTGATATGTATAGGTTTGTTTTTCTGAATTACAGTATATTGAACTGTGTTGGTCTTCCCAGTAAAGATGGGAGGGGAGTGAATCGTAGTTTAAATGTCGATATATTGTACTTTCTGAGCATACACTGTTCATAACCGTTTCTGAATTAC
>NC_057809.1:5776470-5779398 GCF_018294505.1 Triticum aestivum | reverse complement strand
GGAGGAGTGCCCTTTAAAAACACTGAGAAGAAATGCAGAGAAGAAAACTGAGCATACACTGTTAGGGTTTAGGGTTAGGCTTAATGTCGAAAGAACAAAAATGCATGCAGGAGATAGTGTGTCGCTGCTCTGTAAGTACTGCATCTAATACTTCCTCAACCATCCAATTGAAAAACAATATAAACCAAAGTAAAAAAAGCTTACAACCTGTCCAAGTCAAAATCATTGCCTCCGGATATCCACGTGTAAAACTTGTTAACCAAATGGATCGGTGGTGGCTGCAGTAGACATCCACTTATCCACGGATTGTGTGCAAAGCTTGCAGACATCACATACTTCCTTTTCGGCAACGTAGCCTCCATGTTGCCAAAATAAACAACATTTGGCTCTTGTTCATCATTATCATACAGGCAGCAGACCGTGTTCAAAGAACCACTTGGGCATACACTGTAATCCTATCCAATGTAATATACACAGTCAATGTAATATACAAAGGTCACCTCTCATGTCACATTCAACAACTTGAGGCCTTCTCCCCGCATTTTGGTTGCTATGCTCCTTGGTAGAGCTACCACCTATAGCAGTCAAGTACCATAAGTATTTATTCCAAGAGATATGAGCTCAGAGGCGCTTGTTCCATACAATACCTTCATCATCAGACAGCTCAAGACGCCGAGCAACCATTGATATCGTCCTGACCATCTGTGTGAGTAAAAAAAACATGACAAAAGAAATATCACTAGAGCTGCCTGCACATAAAAACTAACCAGCTCTATCCTGTTTGTTTTCAATCACTTGTTCTTCAAACAAAAATACCCGTCGAACGCTCGTCAAACCCAGCTAGTGTGATACACTTTGTCAGTCCGCGATTTTGACAACATCTACAACGGTCCCGAACAAGCAATACAATTCTGTCCGGAAAAGGTACGGGGTGAGAAATTGAACAAATGAAGAAGAGAAAACCAGCGAAAACCATCCAGAAAGCTGTACTTACTTTGTGATTGTGGTACTCGTAGAAACACTCGCCAGTGTTCTCCCCGCGACGGGCTACGTAGGTGACTACGTTTCTGCCGCAATCCGGGCAAGGCATGATTGCCAGGGCGACCGTGCCATCTTCAGCAGCTAGTGTTCCTCTGCTTCGTTTTGGGATGGACTGAGGGGAACTATGTGCTAGGGTTTCTTACTTCTATTTGGGGAACGAACGAGGACCGAACAAACACGAAGGCGATGGGCTGAGTTAAATGGATGTGGTGGGCCGTCCAATCCATGGTCAAACAGAACTCTGGTACATGTTGGTACAGGACCAAAAAAGAAAACGTCATCGTCGCTTGGACGTTGGTCACCACGATCCGCTGCAACGGCGTCTCTGGCCACGCACCAGGTAATACCGCGTACGTCCTGTATCCCAAAGCGAACGGACGCATCGCGATATCGTCCGCGCCAGCGAATTTTCGTATTTGTAAATCCTTGACGACGTGCGTACAAAAACGCCAAGTCAGATAGGTGTGACCTCTCCGCAATACTCTACCAATCAATCGATCCATTTGGTTGGTTGAGTTATTTTATGACGTTTAGGCAGCTAGTAGCAACGTAGATACAAACTCGTTGAGGGTGTGAACGAAACGACTCACCAAATCATATAGATTATGGTTACTTGATCGATAAGTAAAACATGGACCCAAGCGACGAGCACACCTAGCGATGATATGATTGCATTTCTTAACTGCCACTTGTTTGTTGTACTAATTGCGCCCATCACAGGGGACGGCCAACAACCACAGACGCAACCTTAGATGATAGATAGACCAATAATCTGCAAAATAGAATATGAACAAATTAATTATGAAAGGTGGCAACAGAAAAAAATACATGCACACGACATACGTACATAATCACTTTCATCTGTACTACAAAGTGGATTAAAAAAAACCATTGGTGTATACACATTGGAGCTGCAGGATGTCTGATGTTATCTATCACAATGATTGTCGCCAAGCTGCGAATGCGGAATAGCAGACGAAATGACGATATGTGTGACTTCGTGCAACAATTTTTTTTAGGGGTGGTGCAACTGTTTCCATGACCACAATGGTCGGCTTTTAGTTACTAGGTTTTGGCTAGCTAATGCCCAAACCCTACTCGGCACTTATGGCGCGGTCCTTAGGCATTTTCGCCAAGAGGCACACATTCTCCTTCGTCGCTCGATTCAACAGGGCCAACCCCGCTAAGCGTCTTTCGAACAAAAGCTCTTTTCCGGTTGGGTAGCTTTAGGCCGGTTTTCGTATGCTTCTGGAAGTTTCTTGTCCGGGTTTTTTCAATATAAGTTTTTGTTTGTTTTTTTTTCCTTTTTGGTTTCTCACTTGGGTTTATTTTTTTTCTTTTTATTTTTTGTTCATCCTTTTTCATATATTTTTTTAAATGCATGAACTTTTACCAAATTTGAATGTTTTATTCCATATTTGTGAACTTTTCTTAAATTTGTCAACCGTTTTATTTGTCAAATTTCAAATTTCTGAACTTTTTCCGAAATTTCAATTCATTAACTTCTTTTCACATTGCGTGAACTTTCTTTCAAATATTGTAAACTCTTATCAGTTCATGATTTTTTCGTAAAATTTTATGAGCTTTTTCCCGATTCATTTTATTTTGAAATATATGATCTCTTTCATATTTGTAAACCTTTTTGTTGCAAATTTATGAACCTTTCCAAATTGGCAAACTTTTTGAAATCTTTTGAACTTTTTTATATTCACAATTTTTTTTCAAATTTGAAAATATTTTCCAGATTCATGATTTATTCCGAAGGTTTGGTCACTGGTCACTGGTGAATCATTTTTTTTAGGCAAGTGAGCCAAACGTATGTGCTAGTTCTGTTCCAGGTGCTACAAGAGCATTTCCTATTCGGTGCCCAAAGGCATTTCACAAATT
>NC_057809.1:5774072-5776163 GCF_018294505.1 Triticum aestivum | reverse complement strand
CATTTACTCTTTCTTGGGTAGCTTTATGACGATTTTGGAATGCTTCTGGAAGCTTCCAGTCTGGTTTTTCTATCATTTTTTATATGGTTTTTGTTCTATTTATTTACTTTTCAGTTTCTCACTCGGGATTTAACCTTTTTCCCCTTTTCATTTTTATTCTTTGTTCATCCTTTTCATATATTTTTCAAATGCATGAACTTTTACAAACTTTCTTTTTGTTTTCAAATTTGTGAACTTTTCTTAAATTTGTCAACCATTTTGAATAATCAAATTTCAAACTTTTGAAGTTTTTCTCAATTTGCATGAACTTTCTTTCAGATGTTGTAAACTTTTATCAACTAATTGAACCTTTTTTAAAAAATTTATGAACTTTTTCCAAATTCATGAACTTTGTTTCAAATTTATGAAACTTTTTTCAAATTGGCAAAGTTTTTGAAAGCTTGTGTAAATTTTCAAATTCAATTTTTTTTTAAAACTGAAGAATGGTTTCCGGATTCACACTTTATTTGCTTACCGGTCAACTGGTCAAACTGTTCAAACTTTTTTTAGGCAAGGAGCGAGGCGTGAGCACTAGTTCTGTTCCTGGCACTACAAGAGTATTTCCTATTCGTGGCCTTAAGCAGCCGTTATAGGGCATTTCGCAACTTGGTGCACCCCCGGCTATAGGCCGGCACATCAACTTTTTTCTGTTTTAAAACCCTAAAAAGATATGCGTGGCACGTGGTTAGAACCGTGCTCCTCCAGATTTACTACCGAACGCACTAACCAAGTGAGTGATGTATGTGCTACGATCATTTTTTATATTGTTATAAAATTCAATGCCGAAAAACACAGTTGACTGCTTCTTTTTTTCTCTTCTATTTTTCCTTTTCAATTTTATTTTCTTTTCTTAAATGTGCGAACTTTTGAAATGCACAAGATTTTTTCAAATTTGATGAAAAATTTTCAAATCTGTGAACTATGTTTTTCAAAATTGCTGAGTTTTTTTCGAAGTTCTATGATTTTTTTTCAAAATATATGAACTTTTTTGAAAATCGATGAACTGTTTTTTTTTTCAAATTTTGAGAAATCCATGGTCAACATAGTTAAACGGTTAATGAACGACTGAACTTGCAATTTTTTTATTCCAACTGATCAAGCCAACGATCCTGCGGTCAACTGATCGAGCGAAGCGCACGCTCATGCTTGTGAGCGAAACGGTTAATGCTCGGCGGTGACTAGGAGCTCCCGACTACATGCACTAATTAGTGGCTCTCCTGCTAGTGTTATAAAGATGGGCTCCATCTTTTTTCAGAAGGATAAATGGGCTGCAATTGATTGCTAATCGAGTAACCTGCTACTTCAGCTGTCCGGAATTACTCCTAGCAGAATTAGATGTACGTAGAAGTATTTTAGTTCTAGATACATCGATTTTATTTATTTTTGCGACAAGTAATTTGGGACGGAGGGAGTATTTCTTCCGCCCAGGTAATATGGCTTTTTTTCGAGGGTGAGATAGGAGTGAATGAGCCGTGCTATTTTCCAGCAATCGCCTATTATCCAGTTTTCGTTTACTATGTTGCCTGCTATGTTGTTGATTTTTCTATTTCTGAAAAACTTATTAAACGAAAAAAATGTCAACATAGTTTTTTTTAAATCACGAATTTAGAACATTTTCATGACTTTGAAAATTATTAATATATTTTACAAAGTATAAACATTTTTTTTAATATTGTTAATTTGAAAAAATGTCTGTGTATTTATGAAAATCTACACTAATTGTTTTGAAAAAATTAATTGAAAATATGCTTGTGAATTTATGAGAATGTTCATAAAAGTTCAAGAAATTTTTACTTTGTGTGGCTAAACTTGTAATGATTCGACAACTACCTACCATGATTATCACATGGCTTAATTATCCAGACTCCGAAGAACGCATGTTTCTGGTAGAGTAATCCTAAATATATAAATGTTCTCCCTCCAATAAAAAAATAAACAAAAGTTTATACCAGTTAATGAGTCAATTTAACAATAGTACTTTGTTTGAAAAGTAACAAAAACAGGACAATTATTTTGGTCCGTCATGCATTGTGAAAGACAAAAAATATTTCT
>NC_057809.1:5726804-5773800 GCF_018294505.1 Triticum aestivum | reverse complement strand
TTCATTGAGAAGTCTATCCCATCTCCACCCAATAACAGACGAGAGAAACTATCAAGAAGTTTGCTTCATTACACATATTAATGGAAATGACACAACCAGAAGTTTTTCTTTTTGCAGCTAACAATGACTTAAACCGAGCAAGCATAGTGTTGGTCTTATCGCAACTGTCATAGCATCTAAATTAAGCTTGTGGAAAAGGACTATGCCAAGCAAACAATAACATTAGGGATATAATGTCATGTCAAAGTACACCTTCACTTGTGAACAAAGTTGCGATGTAGTTGTACTCCTAACTCCAATCACAGGAATATAGTAGCCTACGAGAACGTCATATATTTTGAGACGGAAGTAGTATGTATTTTCCTTGAACATCATAAACAATTACACCCCTGAGAAGGGATGATCCCAAAATTAAGCTTGTGGTTGATTTCTTCTATTTGTCTGTACAGTTGGTAAGTATTAAAAAAAATACATTAGCAACAAGCAACCATCATTTTGTATACTTTCACAGTCCCCAACAATCATTTTTTTACCACAGTTTTATTTCCATGCGTAAATAAAAGATATGCTAACAATGAATTGTGGCGGCCCAGCGTGGCCGGCGATCTCGATGCGGTGGTGTCAGCGGCTCGCTGATCTGCCGGTGCTCCAGGGTTCTGCCTGGTGGTGCTGGTGGTGACGGCGGCCCGTGCACGAGTTGGATCCTTCAAACTGATCTGGGTGAAAACCTGCCTTCGGCGTCTGCTAAGGCCGGCGGTGGCGGCGCTATCTGCGTCGTTCCCTTCTTGAAGGCATCGCCGTGGAGAAGTTCAAGGCCACTCTCTGCTACCTCCGGGGGAAACCCTAGATCAGATGATTGAATGACGGCGGCGCTCTGGTGTCGTTTCTCCCTTGGGGGCGTCATTCTTCGAGGTACACACGTGATCGAGGGACCAGAGGACGGATTGTTTGGTGGAGCGGTGATTCATCCTACACACTGATGGTGACGGATCTTGATGGCGTGGTGCAGTGCAGAGGAGTTCGCTGTGGGAGGATCGACTCGCGCAGGAGGACGACGCTGTCGGGCGTCGATGGCAGAGAGACCTGGCACGGTACATGCAACAGTACAGCTCTGAAGATGGATTGGTGGCAGGTGGCTGCGGCAGCCTCATACCCGGCAGACGTCCTGGCTGAGGAGTGCGTCGGACTGGTAGGTGCCCCATAACCGGCAGGCGTCCTGGTTGGGACCTCAAGTCTTACATGTTTAGGTTTGGCTGTGATGTCTGTTTGGTATTAGGCCCAGACTATCTGCGCACTATCTACGCCCCTTCATCAATTGGATAGCTGTAGTGATAGTTGTTGCTTAGACGGTGGCTTTAGTCTTGCTGTTGTATGGCTTTGTAAGGTCTTGTGAGAATAATTAATAAAGTGGCCGTATGCATCGCCCAGATGCAGAGGCCGGGGGTCATCCTCCTTTTCTAAAAAAAATTGCAGTTGTGTGGCACAATTATTTGATATTTGTGCTGAAGCCTGAAGCTGAAAGCAAGCAAAAGATTCAGAGTCCAGTTAGGTGTCCTTCTCTGCAAGTACGTACGCAAAACAAGAGGAGGGCATGTCGATTTTGAACAAGAATGCATGCTTCATACAAATTAATTAAGTTTTGAAATAGCATGGCATCAGTAACAGAGATGCATGACCTCCAAATTCAGTACCTGCAGTTCCTTCACTTATTCACATGCCACTCCTCTCTTTGGCAAGCAACAAGCTACACTGGCAATTACCATTGCTAGCTGCTGTAGCTTGTCTCATCATTGCCACCACAAGCCAAGAACATCCAACAAATTTCTACTAGAAACGGAAGTTATGTAAGAACACCATTCATCTTTGCAAAAGTTAGATTCCATAGTATGCATCATACTCTGTCTCACCAACCTAGCTTGAAAACGGGAAGAAAACTGGTGATGTAAAATAAATGTATCTGAAGCTAGAATAGCATTTCATATGGATCACCTATACATGCTGTAAATGATTATCAACATACACATTTGTAAGTAAAATATTTGTATTGTTGCTGCTATTGCTCAATAACCTCCATCCTGAATCCTTCAGTTTCTACTTGGAACAGATATGAAATGTATGAAGAACAAGGACATGAAGAAGTTCATGATGGGTGGTATCTATGTCAATGACAAAGGCGACATCAAAGAAGAGCAACGAGCCACATTTCATCTGTAGCAGAGAGTCGTGAACCAACTTTATCTGCTGATACCTACTCCGTAGAACTCACGCGTGATCTTCAGAGACAGAGAGTACGCCAAGATGGATCGTAGGAATATGGACCAAATAATTTATACAGGAAACCATTATCTTGGAGGATTCTGAACGTGAGCTCAAGCCTGGTTGCTGATGCTCCAGTACAGTTCATAGGCGAGACCACTCTTTAAGACGAGACATATTTTATGGCAAAATCCATAATTCCCCAGAGGGATACCAGCAACTACTTTATGCAGTTCCTGAATTGTAGTGGTGAATGGATGAACAAGCATTTGTGTAGGCCCTGGTGAATGGATGAACAAGCAGCAGTAAAAGAATGAGTGGCTAATAAACTCATTAGTATAAAACCTGCTTGCGAGGAGCAAGTGAAATTACAGCTTGAGTTTCAAAGCCGACTCTCGTAAATAGACGGACAAAATGATGTTATATGATGGGAGATTGTACATAGTAGAACAAGTAGATGAACATGTGAAACACCTGTAATTTTACAATAACAAACACATTACAGGATATGCTGCATCCAAAACTTTAATTTATTCATTGTGGTCTCAAAGCAAGCACAAACAAGTTGGTCGTGGCGCCGATACTGGACGACACCAGCTGCCTGTTGCTGTTGGCGCTGAAGCTTTAATTTGCTCATTGGGATCTCAAGAATTGTGCACACAAGTTGGATGCGGTGGCGATACTGCAGCAGCAAGAGCTGCCTGTACGTGTTGGTGCTGAAGCTGAATGAAAACAAAGGATGCATGTGTCAAAGGTTTTCGAGATAGATGAAAGATACCAAACGCACAAAGAGAATCAGAGAGGACCTACAGTTTCTCCGGTGTCTTTGGAAATGCTTTGGGGTCACATGGGCAGCACTGCCAAATAACAAGCTACCGCCATTATTTCTGTTGCTAGCTGCTGTAAATAGTCACTTCACCGCCACCTGGAGAAATCAACAGACCAAAAGTCTCTTAGCAAACACAACATCCATATATGGATAAATACTTTGTGAACAGCTGGAGCTATAAACTTCCCACGCATCAGCAAATATAAATCAAGTACAATCATGCATCACGATGGCTAGTCAGGCAAAAATGATGAAAATGAGCAGGGACACAAAACAAGTCGACATTTGAGCTTCAGGGCCACTGAGAATAATAAGGCTCCAGGACCGGATGGGTTTCCGGCGGAGTTCTACAAAAAGTGCTGGAACTTTATTAAGGGTGATTTGTTGCCCATGTTCCACGAGTTTTTTGAGGGACGGCTTCAGTTGTTTAAGCTGAATTTTGAAACGATAGCTCTTCTTCCTAAGAAGACAGACGCGATTCGCATTGAGCAGTTCAGACCCATATGTCTGCTTAATGTGAGTTTCAAAATCTTTACCAAGGTCGGGACGAACAGACTTACGCAGATTGCGCACTCTGTGGTTCATCCGTCCCAGACTGCTTTCATGCCTGATCGAAACATCCTTGAAGGGGTTGTTGTCTTGCATGAAACGCTCCATGAACTCCACTCAAAAAAACTTGATGGCGTAGTTTTTAAAGTGGATTTTGAAAAAGCATATGATAAAGTTAAATGGCCTTTCCTTCAACAAGCTTTGCGTATGAAAGGTTTTGATCCGGTCTGGAGAAACCAGATTGATTTCTTTACGCAAAAAGGGAGTGTGGGGATTAAAGTGAATGACGTAATAGGTCACTACTTCCAAACACACAAGGGGCTAAGGCAAGGAGACCCGATGTCACCGATCCTATTTAATATAGTGGCTGATATGCTCACTATCTTAATAGGTCGGGCCAAGGATGCAGGGCAGGTAGGTGGCCTGGTCCCACATTTAGTTGACGGAGGGATTTCCATTCTTCAGTATGCTGATGATACAATCATCTTTATGGAGCACGACTTGGCGAAAGCAAGAAACATGAAGCTGCTATTATGGGGCTAAGGCAAGGAGACCCGATGTCACGAATGTACGACGCTATGACGAGCTCCACCTCTTCTTCTTGAGTGATGTAAGACGCGCTGAAGCGAACGACGACCCGCGGTGAGCATGCCACCTCGCCATCAATTGGCTACGTGCATGGCCCATGCATGTGCAAAGGCCACTTACGTAGTACACTGCCACATATTCAGGCGTACTTAAGGTTCAGCTTCATTCTTCTATAGCATTTGATGTAGACGAAATCCTCGGGCTGGAAATGGACGGCAGGTGCGGCGACATCCCGAGTACCACGTCCATTGCTTCATGCGGTGGTGAGCCAAACGGCCATCTTCACGCCTTAGACGCACACGAGTACGTATCAGGACCATGCCTTCTTGTTCTTGTGTAGACCACTTCATGATGTTTGGCTGGACTAACGTGACACCATCGCCAAGGCACCATCGAGTCCGGGCGAGATGAAGGATAGGCACTACCCCGATGCCAAATGGGATCTCGTTTCCCTTGAAGGAGAAGCGAGCAGCACCGTCATGCCACGTGAAGGAGTCGGTGATGTCGACATGGTCCGCGGCTTCGTCCTTCATGGTACCGGCTCGTCGAGCTGGGCGAAGGGTGTGACGGGTGATTTGAACGCCGGGAGGCATCATGGCGAGCACCATGTCGTGGTCCTCAGCGTGATGAAATGGAGGTGAGCAGTGTGATGGCGAGTTCTGCGTCGTCGACTTCTACGGCACCATCTTGATGAAGTGAACGAATGGCCCGACGGCGAACTCCAGATCACCGTCTTCAGCGGCGTCTCTCCAGCGCGACGAAGCGGACGACGGGCTCCATAGAGCGGTGAGGTTGACCTACGTGTCATCGACCTCCAAGGCACCAGCTTGACGATATTGACGGTGGGCGGCGCTGTGGCGTGCCCTGCGTCATTGTGTTCCGCGGCACCGTGTGGCGAAGTGGGCGCGAGGAGTGGGGGTGGTCTCCGTGGCATCGGCCTCCATGGCGCCGGCTCGGCGACATCGAAAGGTGGGCGGCATCATGGCAATGCTCCGTGTCGTTGTCCTTCCGTGGCGCCTCGTGGCAAAGTGGGCGTGAGTGGTGATGGTGACTTGTGTGCCGTTGGCCTCCATAGAGCTAGCTTGGTGAAGAATCCGGTGGGGAGCACCACGGTTGGCTAAGCGGCATCTTCGTCTAGCGGCGATGAGTGGAGGGCGGCCACCGTGGCGTTGACCTCCGGGACATCGATCTCGATGGCGTCAGCGTTCATAGCGCGGGCTTGGTGAAGATGAGCTCCGGCGACTCATTGTCCTCATCGAGCAGTGATGAGTGGGGGTGGCCACCGTGGCGTCGACCTCGGTGACACCGACCTCGGTGGCGTCGGCGTCCATAGCACGGGCTTGGTGAAGATGAGCTCCGGCGAGGCGTCGTCCTCATCGAGCGGTGATGAGTCGAGGTGGCCACCGTGGCGTCGACCTCCGTGACACCGACCTCGGTGGCGTCAGCGTCCATAGCGCGGGCTTGGTGAAGATGAGCTCCGGCAACGTCGACTTCATCTTCCGGTCCGGCGGCTCCATCTCCGACGGGGGTCCGATCATGCGAACATTGCTTTTGGCAACGCTCCTGACCTGTGTGCGTGCATGCTATATGCAAAGAACTAAGAAAGAGATTTGTTAGATCAAAGTTTTACCCTTCAGGAAGGTGAGTTTCACGTCCATGTTGAAATTGTCGAGAGTTCCCTGTACGCCGGTCTCCTTTTTGTGTGTACGCCGGCGTAGATGCCTGCGTCCTTCGTCCGGCCGGCGATCCGGCGCTGCGTGAGAGAGAGCTTTCTGGTCTTTCTGTCTGCGTGTGTCGTCTTGCGACTATACCTGAGTCTTGTGCGTGGATAGATGATGGATGTGACGCGGTGGATGGATGGGTGCTGGAGGTGTTGCGTGATGGATGTGTGCGTGCGGTGGATGGATGGGTGCTGGAGGTGTGCGTGCGTGAGTTGCCTTGAGAATGGGTCTCTCCTTGATCCCTCTGCGTGAAGGATCTGTGCCTTTATATAGGCAGGCGGCTAGGGTTACCTGTGATCCCTGCGGCAAGGTAGCACGGCGCCGATTTTCAGTTGGGCGAGCGCTTCGTTAGCGAGAAGCGTGGAGCGGTGCTTATCTCTTCCCACGGTGGCAGCTCGTGCATGCTTATCCCAACCATTGACCAGCCCACTAATCTGTGCCTAATCAGCCTATGACTATACGGTGGACCAGCTGAGACACGTACAAATTATATCTATGCGGTGAGCTAGAGCGTGACTTTTGAACTAGTATCGTGTCAGGTTGAAACATTGGCCGTAATATTTAATTATATATCCATGATTAAGCCTGCTAGTTAACATGCAATGTATGCATGCATCCGTTTCTGATTCTTTAGTCCACACTAGAAAAAAATTTAGTGAAACAGTAATGGCCATCTTGTGAGCTTTAGCTAGATACACGTAGGCATGGAGAAGCTTTCCCATTTACGTGCACATGCAAAACACTATCAAATTTGTTCCTCTTGTGATTCTAAGAGAATAGTTAGAAAAAACATTATAAAAACTTTCCGCGCTCATAGATACTTCGCGCGACAAAATCTCGTCGAACAACACCATGACCCTATTACATAGCATCCAAATCCACTACAAAATTCCATGAACAAAACAAATCCATTTTGAAATTGACCATCTCCCAAAACAACACAAACAATCCCACTTGTGGTTTCCTTAATTAATCTTGGGGCCTAGAATTCCACCCGTAGTTTTCAGTTTGTAGTTTGCATTCCTATACTAAGGAAATCTTACGGTTCAAGGAGAAATGACATGATCGTCATCATGTCCGATGTGTGGCGGGGAAGGAGGTGATGGCGGCGAGGGAGAAGAGGGGACATCTCTACACACAAGAGATCCGATAACAAGTTTTTTATTGACGGAGGGACATATTGCACATTCTTCAACCGCACAATGTTCCCCATAGTAAACTTCGGATCAACTGCGCCAACACCATGAACAAAAGCACTTGAACCATTGCACATCAACACAGTGGAAGTCCCTATGGCTTGATAAGAAGAAAATATAGAAATATCACCACGTACATATTAGCACCCGTGTCAATCGACCAATTAGGAGAATGACATACTGAAAGGATAGTGGGAAATATATCGTACCCAGCATCATTCATCCCAGTGTCACCAATGACAACATTGGCGGTCCTGACACCTTTCCCATGTGGATGCTTGTCATAACAGTTAGGAAAACTAGAAGCCCAATGATCAGGGTCTCCGCACACATGACAAGCACCCTTCTTCTTATCGCTCTTCTTCTTGAAGTTGGTATGTTGTGAAGCCTTGTTCTTCTCATCAAACTTTTCCTTTACCATGAAACTTGCCCTTGTTTGTGGGGTTAGAAGTTTTTCTACTGTACCAGATTGGCACTAGAACCTCTCTCAATACCTCGAGCACGTATGTCTTTTGATCTCTCCTTTCCCCCGTCTTTTCCTTTGACAGCGAGCGCGAGAGAGAGGCGCTGCTAAGCACTCTGCCAAGCCCTCTCCCCCTTGCCGCTCGGGCATCTCTGCGCCCGCTGGCCACGCCGGCCGCCGGCGACGGCGTCAGGCCACCGCGCCGCGCGAGCCCGCTTCCTTTTCCCGGCACAATCTCCACCTTCTGTGGCAGAGAGGACGAGGCTACTTTGCCCTTTCTGCTCCCCTTCGTTTTTGACGACGGCAGAGCACTTTACGACGGCGTCGTGGTCATCCCCCTCGCCGGCTGCGCGTCCACCTTGCAGGTGAGCGCGCCGCCGTCGAGCGGTTTGTTCGCGATGCCCTTTGCCCCGTGTGGGGTGGTTCTTCTTCCCGGATCCTCGGCTTGCCAATGCGATTCTGGATCGAGAGGAATGGCGCGGCCATAGCGGCGGCGCTACTTTTTCCGTTGAGGATTCATTCTTTGAGATTTCTTTGCCCTTCTAGGGTTCTTTGGGGGGAGGGGATTTCTTTCTGTGATTACTTTTCGACCGAAAAATCTAACCCGATCTAGCTGATACCATTGATAGAATGCTTTGGATCGGATAGGTTAGATAATATCCGGTAAACCTACCTTCTGCCTTGCCTTGCGAGCTCGAACCAGTGCCGGCCATGGTGAAGTAGTGGCCGGTGATGGCAGAGAGATGGCGGCGGTGGTGTGCTTCCCGTGAGCACCGCGCTAACCCCTAGATCGGTAGGGAGTGTTCGGCGGGGATTGTGACAGCGATTAACCTCATCAGTCGTGCCCCGGCCCCCACCTCTGTTTATATAGCGTGGGTCACAGGGGTCTACCAACCATGGTTTGGTTGGGCGCCCCTGATCAGGGCGCGAGTCAGGGCCCGTTCGACCCGTTGAGTTCGAACGGGAAAGAGATCAACCTAACACATGGCACATACAAAATCATATCATACGAAACCTTTAGGGAAAATGTATAATACATGTTCACATTACGAGGACGACTGGGGTTGGTCAGGTCTGGCTCCACGGTATGCGCCATGCATTTCTCGCACGCTGTCTACAGATAAAGTCTTGGTATGTTGTGCCGACATAATATGATACTTCCTCGCAAATAAAAAGACATAATATGATACTTTATCATGTTCAGTAAATTACTCTCTCCGTTTCTAAATATATGGATTTTTAGAGATTTCAATATGGACTATGTATGAAGAAAAATGAGTGAATCTTATACTATAAAATACGTCTATATACATCTGTATGTAATTTATATTGAAATCTCTTAAAAGACATATATAGGAAAGGAGGGAGTGGACAATTTGTGCAACTTTCCATGCCTTACACGACGTGCAGGTTCGTATGTCGAGGATTCAAAACTAATACCGTTAAGTGCCTATGGGCATATCAGAAATGGATCACACATTTTTTCGACATATATGGTTATCGAGTCATCTGAGATGCTCATTGCGGACAACAACAGTATATAGAGGACAAACAAAACTGTGCTAGATGGTGTTTGGGTCAAGATGGCAATGGGCCCTGAAACGCCGCCCCTGCAGTGTTTTACCATATTAGGGGACGTGGCAAGGCGTGTTTCTCACCCGCGGGCTTGTTGTTGGGTAAATTATAAAATCCTGCTCATTTCACTGGTTCAAACAACTCGAAAAAATAGCGCGATGTAGCATCATTAATAGCACACTATAGCATATTGAGAATTGTCTCGCTAAATAAATCAGTGTACAACCTCTAGCTAATAGCACGTGATAGCGCAATATAGCATGCTAATAGTGTATTCTAAGGCCAATGCTATTTTGCTGTAGCGCGCTAGTTTTTTCCTTGGTTCAAACCCGTTCCAGCAGTACATGAAACCCGCAATACAGTGAAACTGCTGACATATGGGCCCTTTAATAGACATGAGCTAGTTGTTATTTAAAATGTTGTTCAAATATATTATGTTTGCTGCGTAAATGCTATTCTTTATGGTTGCCATTGATCTTATGTTTTGCTGCTGAAATGTGCTGATTTTTGCTACTGCTATTCCGGAAATATACTCATATTTTTGTAAAACAAAATTGTTGTTTTTGCTGACCACTGCGGGTACGGGTTCCCCCTGGGTACAGGAAACCCGACAAGTTTAGGGGGTGAGTAAAAAACAGGCCCAGCGCACGGGGACGGGGACGGGCTTGCGGGTTTGTCGTTGGGACGGGGATGGGCATGCAAAACCTGGCGGGTTTCGTCCCCGCTACCATCTTGAGGTTTGGGCCCATGTGTGAACATGTGTTTAGATCGTGAGGGATACTATCTACACTATGGTACCATTACAGGTTTGCTCGTGTTTCATGTGTTGAATAGTTATTTTCTCCTTCTCTCATCTACTCACATCACAGTTTTCTACAGACACTGACTTTATGATTGTTCATTACTTTTCGGCCTTACGAGAAACATGTTCTTTGTTGCAATCCTCCTCTGCTCAATTCCTATGGAGTTGCTTTAGGGAAGTGTTTGTGGCGGGTGGTCCCACACTAAGGTGGTGTTTGGTTCTCTAGTCCTAGAACTTTTTCTAGTCCCAACTAAAAAGTCCCTAGTTCCTAAAAAGTCCCTCCCTGTTTGTTTCCAGAGACTAAAAAGTCCCTAGTCCCTTCCTAGAGGTTATTAAATGACCATGTTGCCCCTAGTATATAGAAAAATAACAATCAAATAATACCATGGGATGACGGGCCAATGGGTGCATGGAGGGGCATTGTTGGAAAAGTCCCAAAAAGTCTCAAAAAGACTCTCCTTGAGAGTCAGTCTCAAATGCCTAGTTTAGTCCCTAAAAAGTCCCTCCCGTTTGATAAAAAAGTATCTAAGAGGGACTTTTTCTAGTCCCTACACAAAAAAGTCCCTGGAAACAAACACCCCCTAACTCCCTTGAGCTCTATGAGGAAATACAAGCTTCCACGATTGGGTCCCGCCACACTAGGTGGTTGGCAATCACGGTTCGAGCATGGACGTTGTGGACGGTACACTGAGCACGCATTTGCGGCGGCCTTCTGATGCGATTTACAAATTTTGTGGTTTTGTACAGTTGCGGAAGCCGCTTAGCAGAGGCCATGAGTGAGGCGCCATCAATACTATCAATGCCAGCTTCTGGTCGTTGGCGCTCCGTCTGATGTCGCCGCTCCCGCCGCCACGACCTAACCCGGATTAGCTCCGTGGAGCCCGTGCGTGGCTTGATCTGCTTTTATTTACTAGGGCTTGTTGAGCTGGTGCCCTCAGCATAACCATTTTTATTACGCAACTTCTCTTTGTCTGTGTGTACTGTGTTGCTAGCTTTGTTGGTCTTGTGGCGGTTGGATTTATATATAAAGTGGGGCGAAAGCCTATTTTGGTAGAAACATATTATTGTTCACCATTGCAAAATAGGTATTAGTTAACCCTGTGTGGCTCTGAATAATGCAACAGCAAAAAAGAAAACGTTTTGTTGAGGCAGGAATCTGTTTTTCATATTGAACAATTACGGTAGATAGTCTCGAATGTATACTTGTGCTGATTCAGAAAGGATTTGTATACTTGTGCTGATTCAGAAAGGATTTAGTATATAGTAGCTGCCCTTTAAATCCATTGATCATACTAGAGGTAAGGGAATGAAGCTTGTTTTATGAACTCAGTAGTAAATAAACTGTATACTACTAGGAAAGGAAAAACATACTAGAGGTAAGAGGCCACAGTCTGCATGTTCCAACATGGACAACTATGTGCTAGGTCAGAGAGGAGTTGATACTTGCATGTGCCTTTGTACTCCAGGTAGGTAGTTGCGTACCAGTTTTCTTCATCATCTTCACTGCATCAATGGCTACTCCAATCATTGTACCGCAGCAAAATAAATTTTCCTGTCTTGGAAGTATTAGGCTGGTTGTAATGGGGAGTATCATATACTAGTATCATGCATATGATACTAGTCTATGATACTACATTCTTAATGCATAGTATCATATGTTGGTATCATAGAGGACTACATTTATTGCCATGCATGACACAAAGTAGCACATCATTTAATATGATACAGTATCATGATATGATACTCAAGCCTCTCTTTCTTCATTTAATTCTATGCTACCTCATCAAAATTGCTTAGTTGGCATGCATGATACTAGCTATGATACTCCCATTATGGGCAGCCTTACCTCCTTAAAATGGCATATGCAGAGTTCCCCACCCGGCACAACAATAAAAAGTAACGCCAGCATATAAGAGAAATAAAAGAAACAATAAAAAAGAACGCCACCATCTCCACCCCACAAAAAACGAGAGGAATAAAACTGAAAACACTTTTTTTATTGAAGAATTATGAAACAAAGAATAAACAGTACAAACTTTTTTCATTTTTACTTTTTCTGAGAAATTACACAAGCACTGATACGAGGAACAAGCCACTGATGTTACAGAGCAATGAAATGACCATTTTTTTAGTTTTCTTCAAGAAACCCTTCTAGCGCTGACAAAAATTAACCGTTGCTTTTTTAGCCTTTTACTTTCCCGCTTTGATGGATGAACTAGGCCCAACGAATGCAGAGTTACTTGGCGTTCTGACTGGAAACAGGAGCGTAGAAGGTGAAGGCTTCAAGAGTACTACCAGCCTGTAAATAGCAGGCAACAGAAAGTTTAAGAGTGGTTAGGTAAACAGCTAGGAAAGACCTAGCTGGATATCGTTATGAACAAGAAACCTTTTAGGTGGATATTTTGCAACTGAGGAAAATTAGGTTTCAACTTCATGTAGTACTGATCTTCCGGAATTGTAAAATGTAGCAAGGATAAATAAAGTGACATTTGTGTGTGCATGCATGTGGATCGAGATTGAAAACAGAGACCCAGGTACATACATAGTAAACTCAGTGGCAAGCATGATAGGAGGAAAAAATTCAAGCACTAATTATACACTGTGCACTTATGATGATTAACTACAGTCATCTTTTTAGTAGCAGAGACACTTTCCAAATAATTGCGGATAAGATTTAGTAAAAGGTTTACATTCAATCTGCCAAATCTTCCAAAGCCTGGCTGTTTCTAATTCTGGCATTGGCAGACTCGGCTACCAATACCTTTGCAAGAAACAGGTTGTTTCAGAATTGCTTAGTTTACCGAATACCATTCTGACTCATTAGGGAGTGTGAATGTACCTAATTTATAATCTACAACTTAGAGGATAGGCATTTGAGCAAACTGGGCAAGTGCGTGGAAAATACCCTAGCAGGGGCTGGCTCCATTTGATTGATTCATCTCCTCCATTGTTGGAGCCTGCACCGCATCGGTAGAAGAGAAGGGGATGGAAATTGAGAGACAGTACCATTCAGAGAAGGTAGCTAGCATACCGTACTCCATGCAGAGAACAGGATGAAATGCGAATAGTTCCACCGGAAAGAAAGAGAGAGAGGGAACGCACCGTCGCAGGGACCTCCGGGCCGCCCGGCGTGCACTTGGGGTAAGCCGAGGTCGCTGGGTGCTCGCAGCCGTGCCGCGCCGGGGTTATACCAAGGTCGGCGGGTGTCGAACGCACCGCATGGATGGAGGCGGAAGGCGGCCTCTCTGGGGCTCCCTCATGGGACGGTTCAGCAGCACCAGGATGTGGTAGGACGTTTCGGGCGTCAGGCTGAGCGAGGTCAACGGTCGTGCCGCCGCACTGGAGGATGCGGTGGCGGGTGGAGAACAGAGGTTGGATGAGCGTCTCTCAATTTTCCTATCTTGTCTGCAGAACTGACCATGAGCTTAACCAGTAAACAATCACATGAATCAACACAAAAGTATCAGAGACCTTTTTGGTCCCAAAACATGCGTCATTCCTATATCCTAAAATCGCCCATACAGCAGCCAACCCCGCCGCAATAAAAAAAATGTCTTTCCTCAATCTAGGCAGCCAGAGCTAAATAAGGCATAAACAGTACCAGCGGCAGCCAGATGGGCTCCCCCGTGAGTATTCTTGGCGATTGGCGGTGGTCCGTGGGGATCCTCCTTGCCGGTGGTCGGATCTGCGTCGGTGGCTTTGCGCGGGTCTGCATCGGCCGCTGCGATGGGGCGGCACAGGGGTGTGTCCGGTGGGGAGGTTGGCTGGAGGAATGGGCGGCGCCGACGTGCTTGGGCCACCCGTCACTAGCACAGGGGTGTGCCGGTCCGGATGCGTCCGCTCCCCCACCTCTCCCTTTCCCCGTCCGTGTGCGGGTCATCACAGCTCCGACGACGTTCAAGGCTGGGCATATGCTACGGTTCGTCGGTCCGGGGAGTCCCTGTGGCTTAAAGTTGATCTCTTTGGATGGTCTTGGGAGTGTCTGGATGCTGGGCGGCGGCCCTGGCGGCGGGAGGCACGACGTTCGTGGGCAGAACTTGCGCCTCGGGTGCGAGCGAGCGGCCATGGCCACGCGGGTGGGTGGTCGCTGCGGTGCTTGGATGCGTCGGAGGGGTGGGCGTGTCGGGGTACATCACTTGCCCAATCTTGTATTGGCCGACGGCGGCGGCGGCCGTGGACACCGTATCCTTCATGAAGGCTCCATCGCGGTGCCCTTACTCCTTTGAGTTGCTCCGGGTGAAAACTCGATCTTTCGGATCGGTTGGTGGCGGTTATCAGTGGTCGTTCCCTTCTAGAAGGCACCATCTTGGAGTCCTTGTCCTGTTGTTTTCCGTCTCACCTGTCCTCGGAGGCTTGGAGGTGTCCGTTGGCTCCAAGCGGTTCATCCTCGCGCATGTGTAGTGGCTTGGTAGTCGTTGGGGTGGTGTGGCGGTGCTCGGCACCTTTGTATCTTGCCTTGGGTGTGTGTGTCGTGTGCGGTGGTGGCATGAGTTTGTATCGTGTTGCTTGTGGATCATGCTTTATATATAAAGCGGGGCGAAAGCCTTTTTCAGTAGGTTTAGATTAAAGACACATTGCAAAAAGGTTCAGATCAACTTAGCAGCCGAGCAATTCACAAATAAGTGATCAACAGAATCATCTCTGACAGGAATTGACAGGTTCTACCCCCCTACAAATCCATTTTCAATAAATTGTCTTTTGTTAAAATGCTTATTTAAAAAAAATCAGCAACAAAGCAATTTTTAATTTTAAAGGAAGGCTTAGCTTGACAAAGCAATTTATGTGGGCAAATCATTCTCTTACATAGAGGGCTAACCGAAATGATGACATTGGCAGTCAAAGACCATTTAACTGAATCTCTACCAGTGGACTGTAGAAAATCCTCACAGCTACAGTAGCTTCGATGATGTTCCAAAGTTGCGTGGGAACATGGTTGTTTCAGACTTGCTACTTTACACAATGCCACTCTAATCGACTATGGAGTGATAGTGTATCTAATCTAGAACGTATAGAAGCTAGGCATTTCAGCAAAGAGGACAAGTGCGTGGAAAACAGCATAGCGACTGGTGCGTTCGACTGGATCGATTCATCTCCTCTATTGTTGGGAAGAGAAGGGGATGGAGATTGAGGGACAGTACCCATCAAGATAGCTAGCAGCCCTTGATGCTCCGAGGTCGCCGGGTGCTCGGAGCCGTGCGGTGCCGGGATTACGCCAAGGTCGGCCAGCGTCGAACGTATCGCGCGCCTGGGTGGAGGCGGATAGCGGCCTTGCTGGAGCTCCTTCGTGGGACGATTCAGCAGCACCAGCCACCAGCGAGGTCGACTGTCGTTTCCGCGTGGAGACACCACGCCGGAGGTGGGCTGTGGATCAGAAGGGAGTCTTTAGCAGAAATAGCGAAGAGGATGAGTTCCAAATGCCTGAACCGTTGGACGGTAACCAGCTCAGTGGATTACTGCTTCCTTGAACGGTTCAGATGAATTCCCATCTAATCAGCGTTTTTTATTCTATTTTCTGAAAATAAATGAGGACAAAAGCTTGCATTTTGTGCTCCACGACATACGAGTCAACATGACTAGGTCGGCGCCGTACCACCCCACCCATGCTGCGCGGAGTGCTTCCCTGCCAAGTGCTATGGCGACAACCACAGCGAGCCCTATGTGTCCCTTGTCGACTATGCTCCTTCGGTGCCTTAAGGCACCTACCTTTATGTCTATGGCATGTGGGTCCAATAGATGGCTGACTCATATGTCAATGACCTAAAGGCAGGTGCCTTTAAGGCATCGAAGCTGCGTCCATCGCTTGTCCAAGCAATGAATTGCTTCTGAATGATTTTCTCTCAAGTCCCAACTTGCAAGTGAGCTGTTTCTGAGTGCTTTTTCTCTCGGCTGAATGCAAGCAGCAACCAAGCTGTTTCTCTACAATGTGCAAGCGATATCTACATGATTTGCTCTACATCTGGAGTGCACAGTACTTTCCTTTAAAGTCACAATCTCTTCTACTTTTCTTATTCAGGTACTAGGATCCATTGATTCATCAGGTTCTATTCACCAGTGTTCGGAATTAGTTAATGCAATATATATTTGTATCAACAAAGCTCCTCCATCCATCAAAATGAAAACTGGGAGACCGACGCACACAACTTATTCCTCGAAATAGGCGCACCTTGCCCCTTCCGAGCTCAATGCGACTCCATAGACGGATGGAATACCCTCGTAAAAGATTTAATGCCATTTTTTACACTTTATTTCCCTGTGCCTCCCATGCCTACAAGCTCGATGTAATTTTGCCTTAAAACAAATAAAGAGAAAAATCACAGTCTAGCACATGATTGATGACATTGGAATACTTTAGAGAGTTTTGACACAACTAAAGATTGGACAATAGATGAACGTCCTTCCCTCTCGAAGATGAAAGAAAAGTTCTAGATGTATATATGTAGCCCTCGATTTTTCTTATAAAGTGGTGGTCCTGCTACTTCTTATAGGTAGGCTAAGTGATGGAGCTATAACTTCTTTTTTGTGGGGAGTAGAGCTATAACTTCAATTACAGCTGCTACAGGTACCATTTCTTCACTTGATTTGGGTGGCCTGTCACATTTAGCTTGGTCCTCAAAAGATATTGTGAATAAGTTCCAAAAGATAACTTCGTCAACCATCTATTTCTAGCCATCCAATTAGGTGATTCGAGCATTTCTAGCTGTCAGATGTGTTGTGTCTATCAACCTCTACCACCTATTTGGCGCGGTGCTCACAAGGGATCATAAGAACACACACAATCCCTTCTCATCGTGCGCCATCATGGGCTTGACCATTTGCGGGACTGGACACCCTTTTTTTTCGTTATTATTTTTCCTTTTATTTTTTTTCGTATTCTATCTTCAAATAATTCAGGATTTTGAAAAGTTTCTAACATTTCAAAAAAAAGAGAATTCTGATGAAACGAATGTCCTATAAATTTGAAATTTTCATGTTTTAAAGCACATCATGTTCTTAAAAAATTGTTCGATAAATTCTAAAAACGTTCACAATTTGAAAAGTATATTCATGAACTAAAAAAATGATCACAAATTTCAAAAAAAATGTCCACGTATTCTATCTCTATTAGTGTTTCCACTGCTCCCTTGCAACTTGTGTTTTCAGATGTATGGGGACCAGCCCCTACTTCAGTTGGTAGACATTCATATTATGTGAGTTTCATTGATGACTACAGCAAATTTACTTGGATTTATCTTCTAAAGAAGTGATCTGATGTATTCCAAGTTTTCAGTAATTTCCAAAACCTTGTTGAATGCAAACTGAACTCCAAAATTCTTGCCATGCAAACCGACTGGGGAGGTGAGTATAGAAACCTCAACTCTTTCTTCCAAAAGATTGGGATCTCTCATCATGTATCTTGTCCACATGCTCATCAGCAAAATGGATCCGCTGAACGAAAACATCGCCACGTTGTTGAAGTAGGGCTAGCATTGTTAGCAAATGCATCCATGGCACTAAAATTCTGGGATGAAGCTTTTTTGGCTGCCACTTATCTCATTAATTTGCTTCCTAGCAAGGTTATAAAATTTGAGACTCCAATTGCACGACTGTTTGGTGTTACACCTGATTATAGATCCCTTCGTGTCTTTGGTTGTGCGTGTTGGCCAAATCTCCGCCCGTATAACACGCGCAAACTCGCATTTCCACTACTAGAAATCCCCATATTTCCGACGGGGAAACCTAATAGCCGACGGGCCGTCGGCCATTATAGTAATAACCGACGGTGGTGGTGTCCGACGGTTATTGTGAACTCACAAGTATGACCACTAATAACCGACGGTGTACCGAATTTACTAACAGGGAAAGCCCAACGCTCGGTTATCTAATTTAATATCCGACGGTTCATTGTAATATCCAACGGTTTTTGTTGTACCCTCAGAGATTACATGTAATACCCGACGGTGAAATTTAATAGCCGAAGGTGAAACTAAAACTCTTGGCCATGAGTGGAAATGACCGACGGTCCATATGGCACTCTCGGTTATTAGATTAAATACCCAACGGGGGGTAGAAATAACCGACGGTTGACTTCCACCCTCGGTGATATGTTTCAATAGAGGGTGGCTATAAACATGTGGAACGACCGATGATTATATTCCAGATAATTTCTGTATAAGTAAATTTCCTAAAATTAGGTTCTACCAATGCTATTGTAACTGCATTATATATTATTTTTCACTAATAGGATGGTTAAAGTAGGTCCAAAACAATAAAATATGATGGTTTAAAAAAATGACATGTTTGAAAAATATGTCCACTTACACAAGGTATCACCAGCAAAGACAATGTTGACTGTCGAGAAGAGGTCGTCGTCCCCGGCCCAATTCCATCTTTGATGGTGTGGCCGATCGGATTAAGGAGGTTCTTAGCATAGGCCTGTATATATAGGTTGAGGTTGGGTCCTCACCATGTGGGCGCATGGCGTCTTGCCTAAGTGAAGTGTGTTGCCGAGGCGTCTGAGCAGTGTCTGGTTGCTCATGTCGCTTGCGGTCCAGGTGGTACTAGTTGCTGGCCATCTTCTATGGAGCACATCGTTGGAAGCTCCTTCAATAAGTTAGATTGGTTCCTCCTCAGGAGATTTTCCATGCCCCTTCCAATACAAGGTCGCTCCGGCGGCAACAAAAATTAGGGGAAAATATGAAGTTCTACACTAGGGATAGAGTTCATCCATGGTGGCTGCTTTGAAGCGGCCCAACATCTGCTACGGTGATCGGCTATGGTCCACCTCCACCACATCACAACAACCGCTAGCCCAAGGATGGCCTGTTTTCTTCCTCCCGACCAAGGAGGTAAAAGGAAGGTAGCACTGCTTCTCCACAGAGTCTGCGCATGGAGTCATAGAGGTCTTGATGTCCCAGTGGTGTCGTCCTCGACTACTGTGAGGCTATGGTTGTATAGGATCGAGTTTTCTATTTAGGGTCCTCTTTTTTTGCAGGAATTCTATAGTCCTCTTTGTAGGAAGGAGGGACCAGCTTGCTATTTTCTTATTTTTATTTCTGGGTTCCTTCTGTAATTTACTAAAAAAATTGCATGAGAAACTTCCAATCTATTCATCTTCAATTATGGCAGTATAAAGAACCTCGAAGGTAATAAAAATTACAACCAAGTCCATGGACCATCCAGCGACGAGTAGAAGCACTGGAGAGAGTCGGGCAAACCTTGTTGTGGTAACCCGTTGGGAAGTCGTTGCGCTAAGGCTCAATAGGACCAGTGCACCAGATCAGCAATCATCGCCAACGATGAAACTCGTAGATCTAAAGGATCAAACATGTAAACACCCACATAAAGACGAACAATGACCGGATCAAAGCAAATCAACCGAAGACCCGCATCGACCGAATCTCGCAAGATCGGACGGAGACACACCTCTACACGCTCTCCGATAACGCTAGACAAACACTTGGGACACGATAGAACGTGGGAGACATCCTACTCAAGGACCCTAGCCTCCACGTTTTTATTAAATATAGGTGTGTCGTCAAGTACTAATTAGTATCCTGAATTATAACAAGGATGAGTTTTGTATTTCAAAATTAAGCAAAGATCCCATCTATGCGTATTATTCTTTTTTAGGGAACTATGCATATTATTCTTTACATACGATCATTGTCTGGCACTTTTTTTGGAGGATTTGTCTGGGACATTTCTTCATGTAGGTTCCTTGTACACGAATAATTGGTACGTCTCAAAAAAAGTTTATTGGGTCAAGAATGGACACAAACGTGGCTTCAGTACACGAAGTCAGCCCAGGTCAGGCTAGACGACCGAGCAAAATCCTAACTACTCCCTCGCAGATTCTCCACCTCTCCCGATTGTGTAGTCCATACCCCCCATCTCTCCTAAGCCGGCGCCTGCACGTTTTCCTCTCCCATCCGTCCCTCTCTCACCTCCCCTGCCTCTCTCCAACGATCTCTCGACTGTCGCCGCAGCGCCGGCGCGCGCCTACCATAGATCCGGTGGCCTTGAGCAGTTGAGCTCCACCATCACCAACAGGGGCGGCAATGACGGAGGGCTGACGGGATCTGGTGGCCTGAGCATAATGGTATCCATCAGTAGAGCTCGGCCACCAGATCCGGTGTAGGCTCATCTCAGGCCGACAGCCACGCAGATTCGGTTGGTCCCTCTCTTAGAACTCTGGCTGGTTCTTCTCCTCATTTCTTTCTCATTTTCTGTATCTTTGTTCAGGTTGTACGAACTGCTCGCAGCTCACACGGTAGCTGACCTCGAGCTTGACTAGTGAGCGGAGTTGGACTGCGCGCAGAGTCGGCACCCCTGCATCGACGACTTGGACGACCATCGTTGTTGAGCTCCTGCAGACTCCATCTTCCTCTGTGTTGAGCTAGACAATGTCGACTGCACGCCTGCCAACAGTGGCCTCATCGACGGCGCCATCATGGTAACTGGTAAGAAACTCTTTGATGTGCATAGTTGGCCTACTTTCTCTCGTAGCTGTTTGGGTGAATGCCACTTGTTGATTTTTGTCCTCTGAATTCGAAAAATACAAGAACATGTGTCGTTTTGTTTGCTCACGTTTGGCATTGAGCCTGTATTCTTTGTGCTTAGATTTGTAATGAGCATTCAGTTGTACTAACGTTTGAAAGGTGCTACTGCATAAGCATTTCTGATGTCTGCTAGCCACTGGCAAATTATTATATGTATCCTGAAACTGTTTCTCAACATGACATTATCTATTGTCAAATAAGGGGGCAAATCCTTGACCTGGAGATGCATGAGTTGAAGTCTACTTTATATACTAACGTCAAATATTTCGTATAACATAGTTAAGCAGTACCTCAATTGTAAGAACTGTACATTGAACGTCCATACTGTAAGAACTATACTCTGAACGTCCATACTGTAGTAAGGGAACTTGTGCTTTTGTGCCATTTTTCTTGTGGGGTATCTGGCATCTCTGTTCCCTGCATTCTGTATTCCTCCTAGGGAGCACATTTCTTTCATTTGCTCCTAATTGTCATCTATTTGTTCATGTGACATCTTGCTCCCATATATTCAATTACTTTGCACCCTAGATATCAACAATTTTACATCCAAATTTGACCATTGTTGCTGGAATGTGTTGACCCTAAAAGCAAGTAGTAGCCCTTTTTTTACATGATATGAAATAATGCACACATCTAGAATTAAAATTCATTCATTATATTGTACTGCAACCAACTTCTATAAAAATCTTTTTTATAGTTGAGCTTATCAACTTATTCCATAAAACAACTTCTGAAAAAACTTGAATGTTTTGGAGGTTTGCACTAAGTGGTTATTACTTTTTTTTCGTGTTTGATCAAAAGCTCAACGCAGTTATGATTGGATCTTGTTTACACTCTTAAAAAGAAGGAAATACAGTGCCGAATTTTCACCAAAATTATATAGGAGTTTATGTGAGGTTTTGATGAAGCAAATATGTCTATTTGTGCTATATATTTTTGGCAGGCAATATCCAAGTAATAGCACTTAAGATAGATATTTTATATTTATATCTAGTAGTTGAGCAATTTCATTGTTCCTAGTTGCAAATTCGTATAAATGTGTTACCAGATTATCAGCTCATGGAGGCAAATGACCTGACATCAATTCCTATATTATCAATATATTAAATTTATTTGTTTATTTCCTAAGTTGTTCCTTTTGGAACTATATCATCGCATATAGTTTGAAAGATGTTAATGGTTACCTTTGAGATAAAACTAGGATTATTTCTGAAGTGAGATAAACGCATGCACATTTTCTCTGACATGATTTTCACACTGTTGTGCACTTCTGTTGAATTCAGTGCTTGTATGAAAGTATGATGAGTTTAGAAACTCACATATCAATTCACTTATCTACTGTATGAGCTCGTTTTTAATGCATGTACATATGATTTTTTAGTGCATGTTTTGTCATAGCTTATTAATCATATTAATATACACCTGTGCATGCTGATCTCTTCAGCTTTCAATATTTTGTTGTCATGTTTGTGTTGTTCCCTCATGCAGATCACAAAGTATGGTGAAATTCTAGGAAGTTGATGTCTTTTGAAGAAGCGTATTTCGGAAGCTTAGTCTGAAGACTTCACAATCTTATTTTGTTTCTCCAGATAATATATACTATGTAATTAGAAACTAGTTATATCCTCATTTACTTGTTCCATTGTCGCAGAATTTCAATGTATTAATGCATTTTTCCAATTTCTTTGTGTTATCTGTTGAATTTTAAATAATTATCTCAATTCTATAGGATCTTGAAACAAGTCTTGGAGGAGTGTGAACTAAAAAAGTGATATCACAGAAATTAGCATTAGGTGGTAAACTTGAGTTATGTTATGTACTGCACGGAAAACTAGCTAGTATGTTTGCGCTATGTAGTGTACAGTACACTTTCGGGTACATAATACATTGACGAGGACTTTAGACCATTGAAGAATTAATAAACTGATGATGTTGGAGCCCCTCTTGACCAATAGAATCTTTGAAGGTGCATATGCACAGTTGGCAAACATAATAACTGATGGCTTAGTTTTCCTCTCGGTTATAACAATTGTCGACGGGCCAAATATACCATCAACGATTACAACTGCCAACGGTGAAATATACTGTCAACTATTACAACCACCGAAGGGAAACAATAACTGCTAGAAAAATAAATATTCGAAGGGGAACCGTCGTCTATGAGCATCGTCTAGCTGGCTGGTGTGCCACATATGTCCGGCGGCACACCGTCGGTTTATTACCGTTGGCAAATATTTTAGCGGACGGTACCATCGGTTAGTACTATAATGGCCGACGAAGCATAACCGACGGGAGATGGCCGACGGTTCATCGTGGGTTATCATATTATTTGAGGGTGAACTAAAATATCCGACGGTAATTTCACCGTCGGAAATAAGGGGATTTCTAGTAGTGTTCATTCGAAATAATGCGTCTTCCTAGGATATAGTCCGATGCACAAGGGTGTCAAATGTCTAGATGTTCCCACAGGCAGGGTCTACATATCTCGAGATGTTGTTTTTGATGAATCAATATTTCCTTTTGAGTCTCTTCATCCAAATGCCGGAGCCCTTCTTCGCAAAGAAATCCTTCTCCTTCCATCTCATCTCCGGAATTTTGATCGCGGGGGCGACAATTATACTAACCAATTTGATGATTGTTCTATCTCCAGTACTAATGCTGTGCCATTGCAGGTTGCTGGTGGAAACGCAAGAGAAAATGAGGCTGAAAACGGGGCATTATTTCATGTGCAGGAAGAAATTGAAGCTGGCATGGGACACAGAGTCGATCCACCTGCGCCTGCCACTCCTGCGCGCCGGTCGGCCTCGGATCATGTGGCTGCCAGTCCGCGGCGGAATTTGGGCCAGCGCCTTTGTATGCATCTGGTGAGACAACACCGGGGTCCACGCGCATGCATGCCCGTCCATCCACAACAAAATCAGCCGCAGCTTCAGGCAACATGACGCCGCGTCACATGCATGTGCATGCATCAGGGAGCTCTGGATCTTCTGCGCCCACGAGCACCGGATTCAGTACTCCACCGGCCACACCAGCGGGATATAGCCCTGCTTCAGGATCTAGTGCACCCATGCATTTAGATTCTCCTGGATCTTTTGTGCCTCTACATTCAGCAGGCTCGGATGGATCTTCTGCGACGGAACTTGTTGAAACACCTCCTGTGAAACCACTACCGCCATTTGTACCACGTGTCATGACCCGACTACAAAAAGGTATAAGGAATCCGAAAAAAAGAAAAGATGGCACTATACCATGGTGCATGTTGTGTATTGCAGGCGAACCAACAAAACTAAGTGATGCACTCGAAGATCCAAGGTGGAAAAAGGCAATGGATGAGGAGTACTCAGCACTCATGAGGAACAAAACTTGGCATCTTGTACCGGACCTAAGAGGTAAAAATATTATTGATTGCAAATGGGTTTATCGAATTAAGAAGAAAGCAGATGGCTCCATTGACAGATACATGGCACGTCTAGTTGCAAAAGGTTTTAAACAACATTATGGTATTGATTATGAAGATACTTTTAGTCCCGTTGTTAAAGCTGCAACTATAAGGCTGGTCCTAGCTATTGCAGTATCCAGGGGATGGAGTTTGAGACAGCTAGATGTACAGAACGCGTTTTTGCATGGTGTTCTGGAAGAGGAGGTTTATATGAGGCAACCACCAGGATATGACAAAGCTATTTATGGTTTGAAGCAAGCGCCTAGAGCATGGTACTCAAGGTTAAGTTCACAGTTGATCACCTTGGTTTTATCGCATCTAAAGCTGACACATCTCTCTTCATTTACAACAAGGCAAATACTGTCATTTTCGTGCTCACATACGTTGATGACATCATAGTTGCAAGTTCTTCACAGAATGCCACTAATGCTTTTTTGTATGATTTGAGTTCAGAATTTGCCTTGAAGGACCTTGGTGATTTACACTTCTTCCTAGGCATTGAAGTTAAGAAAATTAAAGATGGCATAGTGTTGAATCAGGAAAAATATGCCACTGAACTTCTAGCTCGCATGGGTATGAAGGACTGCAAGCCTTCACCCACACCATTGTCCTCTTCAGAACAGCTCTCAGCACATGAAGGGGAATCACTTAAGGTAGAAGAAAGCACCAAGTACAGAAGTGTTGTTGGAGCCCTACAATACTTAACTCTAACACGACCAGATATTTCATTTGCCGTTAATAAGGTTTGTCAATATCTGCATGCTCCTACCTCCAATCACTGGACAACTGTCAAAAGGATTATACGATATGTCAAGCACACTGTAGGTTTGGGACTTCAGTTCAAACGTTCTAACTCTACCCTTGTCAGTGCTTTCTCTGATGCTGATTGGGCAAGTTGTAGTGATGACAAGAGGTCAACAGGAGGTTTTGCGGTCTTTATTGGATCTAATCTTATTTCTTGGAGTGCCAGAAAACAGGCAACGGTGTCAAGGTCAAGTACAGAGGCTGAATATAAATCATTGGCTAATGCTACTGCTGAGATCATTTGGCTAGAGTCCTTGCTTGAAGAATTGGGAATAAAGCAACAACGCACTTCATGTCTATGGTGTGATAATCTAGGTGCAACCTATCTGTCTGCTAACCCTATTTTTCATGCTAGAACCAAACACATTGAGATAGACTTTCACTTTGTTCGAGAAAGAGTTGCTGAAAGGAAATTGGAGATACGCTTTATTCCATCCAGGGATCAACTGGCAGACGGATTCACTAAAGCCCTTCCAGCAAGGCCGTTTGAGGAGTTCAAGAGAAATTTAAATTTAGGGTAGTTTAGATTAAGGGAGGGTGTTAGAAATGTTGTTTAAATCTTATGTAATCTTAAACTACTCTATCCCTACTTCTCCCGTAGCCTTCTCCAACTCCTCATGTAATGTCGTATCCAAGCAATCGACCAAAGCCTTGTACGCCACGACAGGGGCTGTTTCCTGTCTCGCATCAATATAACCTCTAGCGGCTCCCTTACGAGGGAGTAGGAACGCTTCCAATCTGACAACCTATTATTCCCAGCTCTGAACGAAAGATTAGAAGAATATGATTTGTCTATGTATATGGTTAGAAGAATTGAACTGATGTAGAAGTATATGATTTTGTGTGACTAGCCGTGAGTAAATATTTTGTTTCGACTGGCCGTGAGTAGTGCTGAGGACTTGCGGGTATTTCTTAGGCATTTTTTACTTGACCATAGAAGCGAGCAAGTCTTATGACCATCAGTACTGTAGTATTGCTTATACTAATTTGTTGAGATCTCAGGATTCCATAATCAGGGGAGGGAAGAAATTTCCACTTTACAGGTATATGTTTGATCAAATTATTTAGTTAGTAACTTAATATATGTGTTTCAGTAACTTTATTTGCTCAACTCTTACAGGCAAATAATATATATGTTTGGTAGGATTACATCTTGCGAAAACAATCATTTCGCATTGTTTTAACAATCTATATTTCATTTATACTTTTTTGCATGAACTTACTGAACTATCGCAGAACAATTCTCAGCACTTCTCTAGATCGATCAAATTATGATCTTTAGCCGTCTCATGGAAGGGACTTCATCTAAAGCTATTGTAATTCCTGCAACTAGAGACTGTCTTGGAGCTGCACTAAGAAATGGTGATATGTCCTGGAAAGATTTTCTATCTCTTGCTGCTGGAAGGTATGCAACAAATAAGATCCTTCATGTTACACAGAGATAACTGATTGTGTTTCAGACTCTTTCTTTTCATGAAGTACCCAGATTGCAAAAGCAGAGGTGATTTGGTGATGTGACCTAGATTGCAGCTAAATGCCTTGGATTTGCAGGTCATCCATATGCTCTCCAGTTTATCAATCTGCACACACCCTAATTAATATACTTTCTTCGTCAGGACAACATGTATTGACTACACTAAGTTTCTGATGCAATTTCTTTTTATCTTTGGTTGCACCAGTTCCCTACGTTTACAACTTCATGCGTGATTTTGATCTGTTTTATTTTCTTCTGGTGCAGGAGAGCCAAAAGCTATACCGTGGACACAGCTTTGTCCCATAAGATGTGGAGCTGATACCTGGGCACATTTGGATGTTCGCCCAAAGGACATTGTCCTGTGGCCTACAAATCTGGGTTGGGTTATGGGACCTATACAATTATTCTCATGCTTTTTTAAATGGTGTGGCATTGGCATTATATTATGGTTATACTAAAACATTTGAGGCGCAAAAAACATGTATGCTTGACACCTCATTTAGATATTTATACTACCGGCAAAGTAATACCAAAGATAGACTTAGAAGCAGTTGCTTGTCATATCATAACTAAATATAAGCCTCACCTCTGTATTTCCTCATATTCCTGCAATATCCTATATTAGAAATTGATATGTTCAATTTACATGTGCCAGATGAAGGGCCTTCTTTAACTAAATTGAGTGGATAGAATGCAAAGAGACAAGAGTTTAACCCAGGTATGATAATGATGCTGAACAAGCCCTCACAGAGATGGAATTTAAAGAAACTAATTTGGAAACTGATCGTGAACTGAAGGTACGTGCATTGTTGTATTTACTTGTCAAGGGTTGTAAACAACAATGATGAAATAGTTTGTTCGTAAAAAATAAATATATTTTGTGGTAACTTACATTGATTTTACGCCTCTAATTTTTAGAAGATCATCATGGAAGCACCTTATATTTTGCTCGTACTAAGTAATATTTGGATGAAAGAGGATCCAGTTCCAATTGCTTTACTTGCTGCAGCCGCCGGATGAAGGACACTAGGGTGGCTTCTTCATGTCCACACTTATCCCGCGGCTGGTGTCTTCAGGTGAGCTCGCTTTCATTTGTTCTTTATTCAGAGCTCGAATGACAAATTTTTGCTGCAACCTTTCTATTAGGCTGGACAAGTTTTTCTCAATTATTCTGAATCATCACCTGGGATCTCTCTCCTTTAAGATTAGCTTAAATGGCAAATTAGCTGCGACCTTTCTCTGTAAGCTGGGCAACCAGTGTTTATCAATATATAAGAAATGGTGCATGATGGCACACAGAGTAGGTTTTGCAATTTTCATCGCCCGTTGCAACGCACGGGCATTTGTACTAGTCCTACCTAATATAGACATGCATTTAATTTTTTTTGTAATATTAATGTGCATTGCATGTATACATTTACAAGTCTATACCAATATAAAAAGACCCAAAGGGGCAGATCCAAACCATCTTAACCGTCAAATCATGTTATCTAACGGTTCAAATTCTTCCAATGGTGAGCACCAAACACGTTTAACGCTCTAATTACCCACCACTGTCATTGGTTATAAACACGTTTTGACTCAACACTATCCCATGAAATCTGCCATGTAATTAATATCCTACCATTCCCGCGAAAAAGTAATTGATATACTACTAAATAGCAACGTGCAACAGATATATTTTACCTAATATAACGTGCAACTAATATCCTATTTAATATAAACGTGCATTGCATGTATACATTTACTAGTATAAAAAACAACCGGGATACCTTCGGGTCATCGGAAGTTTACTATTTATACGACAATTACCTAAAATTAATGAAGTTATGGACATGCATGATATATACATAGTATAATGTGACGACACGAAGTCGGTGCAGAGCCCGTAATGATCATGACACGTACGCACTCCTATTCTCTTTTTTTTTTGTAATAGTACGCACTCCTAATTGGATTCTATATCAGTCGATCCAAGCCAATGCACGCAGGGAATTTCTCGATCGTGTCTAAAAGGGATCGATCTGGCTCGCGTGGTCTGATCGATCATGGCGCCGACGTCGCACTCGCACAAGACGTCGTCGACGCACAAGTCGGCCTTCGCCCAGGGCACGCACCGATTCGATATCGTCGGCTACAGCGCGGCACGGGAGGCGCTCGGCGGCGCCGGCGGGTCCGTCCGGTCCGGAAGCTTCGGCGCCGGCGGCTTCGTCTGGGCCCTCCTGTGCCGCCTCCATGGCCCCACGCCGGCGGCCGGGCAGTGCGGCCTCGCGTCGATCTCGCTGGAGCTCTCCAAGAACCACACGTCCAGGGACGTGGTCGTCATAGCCAGCCTCCGGATCCCCGAGCGCACCGGCACCGGCCAGTACCCGGCGGCCGTGTGGCGGAGCAATGAGGCCAAGGCCTTGGGCGCCAGGTCCAGGAACGCTGTCGCATGGGAGCTCGCCGTCCCGGACGCGTTCCGGGACCACGAGTCACGCTACGTCGACGCAGACACCGACTGCCTCACCATACACTGCACCGTCGACGTCCTCCTCGAGCAACAGCAGCAAGGGGACTCCGCCGCCACCAGGGACTGCTCCGTCGTCGTGCCGCCGTCGCCGAGCATCTCCCGAGACTTCCACAACCTTCTCAGGGAGAGGCGGTCGCCCAAGCCAGACGTTACGTTCATCGTGGAGGATGATGGCACCGAGGTCCACGCGCACAAACTGGTGCTGGCCATGCGGTCACCGGTCTTCGCCGCACAGTTCTTCCGCGGGGACATGAAGGAGCGGAGGACGCGGCGAGTGCAGATCGGCGGCATGAGTGCCTCGACCTTGAGGGTCATGCTCTACTTCATCTACACCGACCAGCAGCCCGCACCCAAAAAAGGAAGATGCCCTGTGGCCATGGCGCATGACCTGCTGGTGGCCGCGGATCTCTACGACCTGGAGAGGCTAAGGCTCATGTGCGAGAAGGTACTCTCCGAGAGGATCGATGTCGGCAATGTCATGGCGACGCTGATGTTAGCACACGACAGGCACACTTGCCAGCAGCTCGAGGCGTCCTGCATTGAGTTCATGGTGTCTCACCCCGACGCGTACGATGCCGTGGAGGCCACCGAGGAGTACAAGGAGCTCGAAAAAACATGCCCCTCATTCATAAACGAGGTCACCAAGAAAGTAGCCAAGAGCGCAGTGGCCCGCGGCAGATCTCCATCTACTTCCTCTTCCACCAATGGTGGTATCAGCACGACAATGAGGAGCACATCGAGGTATAACCCGTTGGCGATAATGAGCGGCACACACGAGTTCACCATCGAAAGCTTGAGCGCTGTGACTCTGTGAGGAAGAAGCATGGCGTTGGACAAAAAATCCGATCTGGTAGCTTCCAAGTGGGGGGTTACGAGTGGACCATGGATGTTTACCCATCGGGAAATACAGATGGCAAAAGCGAGCACATTGGTGTCTTTGTCAAGCCCTTTATTGACAACGATGATACCAAGGTGGAAGCCTCGGTGACTTTCAAGCCCGTTGACCCTACCGGGCAGTCGCCGCCGTTTCCTCTCCATAGTATTACGCATGTCTATGTCGGCAGGGCATGCAAGGGTTATGGGTATCAAGAATTCATCACCGCGGAATCTGCCTACTCACACTATATGGCACACGACGGCTCTTTCACCATACAATGCCGAGTCGAGGTAACCACGTCGTCCTGCACAAGCAACGCTGACGTAGCCGGTGCTGGCATTGTGATCCCCGTGGTTGTGCCACCATCAAACCTGGCACGACACGTTGAGCGGCTCCTCACGAGCGAGGAAGGCTGGGACATGAAGTTTCTGGTCGAGGAGAGTGAGGTCCGTGCACACGGGCTCGTGATTGCCGCGCGGTCGCCAGCGCTCCATGAGACGGCAACCAACATGGCCGGCCATGTTAAAATCATCGACGGCATGAGAGCCGAGACTTTCAGGGCCATGCTTCACTTCATCTATACCGACGAGCTACCTCCTATCAAAGACAAAGTTTCTGATGGTTCGGGGGATTCCACGATGGCGTTCGCCGGAGAGATGTTGGCGGCGGCGTGCCGGTTCCGTCTAGAGAGAATGAAGCTTCTATGTGTCAACTTGCTGGCCGAGAACGTCACGACGGTGATGAGTGCGATCGCCACCGTGAAGCTGGCGCGAGCTCACGATTGCCCGGAGCTAGAGAAATACTGCAAGCGGTACATGCTGTTGCCACACGTAACCGGTACTTGCATCGACCTGTTTTTAGAATCTCAACTAGCTTAGCAATAGCTTACCTAGCTAACCACCAGCAGATTCACCTGTAATAAAATTTTCTGAATCTTGGTCCTTAGCTCCTGATTACAGTTTCCTTTGCTAGTATTTCTAAAGCTACAGGATTGCTATTTTCTACAGTTTTGCTATTTCACATCTGGATGTGAAATAGCTACCTCACATCTAAGTCTATAGCCTTTGGATCTTATCCCTTTTTAAGATTTCGTGCAAAAAACTCAACTATCAATTCTACCCTAGATTTCTTCTTCATCCACATTATATTACATTATTATAAATCCAAGCCAAGTCCATCTAGAAAAAGAGCTGGGTGTAGAGTACGAAACTACTACTACTACGCAGATGATACTTGTTTTTTGTTTTGAGACAATCTCGCATGCTTTATTCATCGCCCATAATGTTTACAGGAAGAAAATTAAGATCTCCTGGTTGTCCTAGCCATACATGACGACCAAAGTCTAAGGACAAAGCATATCTAGCGAGATTGTGAGCCTCGAAATTCGAGTTCCTAAACTCTTGAACTACTTTACATGAAAGGAAAGAGCTTGCACGAAGTATTATTTCATGCACTATAGCTCCATAACCAGCCGCCGAGTTCTTCTGCACATCTTCAACCACCCTCTTGCAATCGGTAGCGATTTGAATGGAGTTCTCATATAAATTCTCAGCCAGAGATTGGCCTTCCCTTACTGCTATTGCCTCTAGTGTGCTCACATCCGTGATAAACTCGAGTTTTAAGATCGAAGCACCCAAGAAAACTCCCCGGTGGTCTCGGCACACTGCTCCCATGGCACCAAACTCCCCTTGTTGGGATACAGCCGCATCCACATTCATCTTTGCATGACCCTCTTGCGGAGGCATCCATGTATGCTCTCCCAAGCTAGCACGCTTCGTAACACTGCCCGCTCCTCTATCGATCATCTCCAAATCCCTCAAAAAGGAGAGTATGAAAGAGTTAGTAGTAAAAGGACTATCAAATATCTCTTCATGTATAGCTCTCCTTCTTGCTCGCCAGACTGCCCAAAGTGTCACCACCATTCTTATGAACTAGTTGATGCCCCGCGCGTTGCTGCGGGAAAATGTTGTGGATTTCTAAGTAACTTGAACAAAAAAATAAGTTAACAATTCGAATTAATAATATGAGATTTCTTATAGGTAATGATGAGCAACAATATGATAGCTTTCATATAGAGGCAATGATTAAAATTATTAGTGGTCTAATTATATATTGTATTGATTGCATGAACCATATCTCAGCATAATCTATTTCACGTTGTTTGGAGGAGTGTCTTCTTCGACCAATAGGTAGTAGAGAAGAGTAATATAATGCAGGCGGGATATAAAATTTATCACTCTGGTATATATTTGATTTTGTACTACTGAAGGCACATAGAAGTATATGAGATTGTTCCTCAGTTACAATAGAACTTTTCTTCCACTCAGTTACATTAGAACTGATCTCCCACAGAAACAATTGGTAAGGACATGTGATAGATGAAATAGAGCAAGGTAAGTAAACCGAGAAAGGTAATCAATAAATTATATAATGACTGGACCAAATGTAATAGACCAAGCAACCATATAGCAGGAACCAATGAAAGTAGCTACCTGACATATTGAGACGGGGGACACACGGCAAAGGAAACAAACAGAGCGATCCAAATGCAACCATCCAGCCAAGGACCATCGATATTGAGATACACCCATTGGCACCTGCACATCATAACAAAAAGGAAGCCAGCATGCACATGCACAGAAGGAATATGAAGCAATCAAGAGCAGCGGAGAACACGACTTTGGTCCTCGCATGCGGCAACAGCAGCATCCGGCTTCAAAGAACGGCTCTCTGTCAGGCTGGCCCAGCCGGCTACACCGCTACTCATAGCGGATGTGGCACCCAGCCCGTGCGGCAAAGGCCCTCGGCCACGATGCCGCTCATCCCGGCACAGCAACATTGTGTGGCGTCGTCAGCAGCACGCGTCGTTGTCGACGCAGGACGGCGCGTGGCGAAGCCCTTCGGCTTGACCTGTTGCTGCTACCACGGCGAGCCTGGCCATGGAGGCGGCTAGCATGGCTGCACCCAACGCTACGTCTCCTGACCGGCCGTCCGTGACGACGCCCTCCGGCGTGCACGCGCGTTGGCTGCCCAGCAGCCCAGGCTACACTTCTTAAAGGGAGATGAACTGCATCCGTTACCCATGCATGGGAGGGAGAAGAAAATCCATCCGTTTCTATTGCAATACAAAAGTGGGATTTGATGGGCATTGAAGAAGGAAACGGAAGCCATGGTGATTGCAGAGAAGTAGGAAGCACCGACGGAGGGCCCTACAATGGGGAATTAATTGTGGAAAGAAACTCATGTAGATATCTGTGAAGTGAAGGAGAAGAAACGATGCGATCGGGCAGAGCAGCGGGCCTTGGGCCTAAAATGAAGTTGTATGGTGAAGAAACGAAAAAGAGAGGAAGAGAAATTAAATTACAGGAATAAGAAAAGTATTTGGAATTGATGATGTGGCTAGAATGCTGAGGTGGAGTGAGATGGATGGCTGCATGTAGATTGATGATGTGGATAGCTTGCATGTCAAGAGAAATCATGTAGTGGGGGGCTTCTATTTAGATATAGTAGATTCCCCGTGCAGCAACGATTCATGCAATGTGAACATCCAGTTTTTTGCATCCAAAGAAAGATTGCCCAGCATAGTCTCCACCATATCCTCCGAACACAGTGACCATACACTCCTGGCCATCACGCAAGCTACTAGTGCGTGCTTCCAGTCATCTTGTGCAGAACAGAAGGCGCACACACTCGTAGTAGACATATTCCGGTGGTGTAGCACCCCGGCTGTTGGAATTGTTTCATGGCATAGTCTCCATAAGAATACCTTGATTTTTGATGGGACTTTAATGTGCCACAGGGACGTCCAGGCTGCTTCTTCTTCTGCCTCATTTGAGTGTCCTCCAACCGGTTGCAGTAATGCTTCGCCTTGCAGTTTCATTTTCAACAAAAATTTGTAGACTGGCCTTACTAAAAAAACGCCTCGTTCGTCCTCCCCCCAAGCCCAAAAATCATCGACTCTTCTAGTACACAGCGGGATTTTGAGTATCACATTTGCATCAACTGGCAGAAAAGTCGCACGAACCTTGTCCTCCTTCCACTTTGCCGAGGTTGGGTCAATAAGTTCAGCGACACGTACTGGTCTATCCGCCGCCAGACACGCAATTGGTCCCATTAGGCCCGATCGGGGTAGCCAGTTTTGGTCCCAGATTCGTGTCTCCTCTCCTGTTCCGATCCTCCGGGCCAAACCTTGCACTAAAGCTCCTCTCCCGTCTAAGATAGATCTCCATATTTGTGAGGGCCTGCTGCCTAGCTCGGCCTCAAGAAAGGACGAGGCAGGGTAGTACTTGGCTTTCAAAATCCTGGTACTTAATGTAGAGGGGGTGTGTATAATCCGCCAAGCCTGTCTGGCCAGTAAAGAGAGGTTAAAAAGATCAATGTCTTGAAAGCCTAGTCCTCCCAAATACTTCGGTTTAGTGCATACATCCCAAGATATCCAGCATGGTTTCCACTTCCCTCTTTTACTTCCCCACCAGAATTGCCTGATCAGCCATGTGATACTTTCACAAATACCTCTAGGGAGCCTAAAACATGACATAGAATATACGGGTATAGCCTGAGCCACTGCCTTGATTAACACCTCTTTACCCGCATATGACAAAAGTTTCTCCATCCATCCTTTGATTTTCTCCCACACCCTGTCCTTTAGATACTTGAAAGTACCATTCTTAGCCTGCCCAACATCCGTTGGCATCCCTAGATACCGATCAGTGAGTTGCTCATCATAAACCTGCAAAGTGTTTTTGATCACGTCCCGTGTAGCCTGCGGGCAACCTTTGCTAAAGAAAATTGACGACTTTTCATTATTCACTCGTTGCCCCGATGCATTGTAGTATGTATCCAACAGGTTTGACACCACTTCTGCCCCTTCTGTACTCGCCTTGAACAGCAACAGGCTATCATCAGCAAAAAGCAAGTGGTTAACAACCGGAGCTGTCGGTGCCACTTGGACTCCTGTGAAAGCTGACGACTGAGGAACTGATTTCAGTAGGCATGAAAGGCCCTCCGCTGCTATCAAAAAGAGATAAGGGGAAATAGGATCTCCCTGCCGAATACCTCTGCTTGGTTTGAACTCCTCCAACTTTTCTCCATTAAACAGAACCGAGAAAGAGACTGACTTGATCATATTCATTACCACATCTATCCGCTGTTGAGAAAAACCAAGTCTCTCCATCATTGCTTGTAGATAGTCCCATTCTAGCCTGTCATAGGCTTTCATCATATCTAATTTAAGAGCACAATGGCTATTCTTCTTGGATTTACTCCCCTTCATAAAATGCAGACATTCATATGCCGTGATTATATTATCACTTATCAATCTGCCCGGCACAAACGCCGATTGCTCCTCTGAAATGATCTCTGGTAGTATTTGCTTCAGCCTATTTGCAATCACTTTCGAAGCAATTTTATACAATACATTACACAAACTTATGGGCCTGAACTGAGTTAACAAGGTTGGGCTCATTACCTTTAGTATAAGAAACAAGAAAGTATCATTGATACACACTACATCCTCCTCCCCTCTGACTATCCGAAGAACAGCCTTTGTAACTTCTGCTCCACACACATCCCAATGGCGTTGATAAAAGTGAGCTGGAAAGCCATCCAGACCTGGGGATTTTGTGGGAAACATATGAAAAAGAGCGGTTTTGACCTCCTCATCCGAATAATCTGCACAAAGTATACCTTTCATCTCCGGGGTAACCTTTCTTGGAACATGGCAAAGAACAACCTTCATGTCCGTCACCTCATCTGTTGTGTACAGATTCTTGTAAAAAAGCGTGACCATCTCCTTTAGTTCCTCCGGATCATCCACCTGTACCCCTAGTGAACTCATCAGGGCCTTTATCATGTTCTTTTTTCTCCTCATGCTCGCTCTCATATGAAAGAATTTCGTGTTCTTATCTCCCACCGAAAGCCACTCTATCCATGATCGTTGTCTCCATAGTAACTCTTCTCTGTGGTATAGTTCCACCAACCTCTCATTCACTTTCTTCTCCTCGTGACTTGGGCCCGAACGCCCCTGTTCATTGCGCATCTGCTCTAGCTTCTGTTTTAACTCCTTGATCTCCCTGCGAATGGACCCAAAGGTCCTTCTGTCCCATCTCCTCAAATTATTTGACAGATCCGCTAGCTTGATTTTTAGGTCCTCTACTCTCTATCCGTCCAAAGAAGCCGCCCAGGAAGTAGCAATAGTGCTCCTCAACTCCTCATGGGTCTCCCAGGCAATTTCATAGCGGAAAATTTTGTCCCGTACCTGATCCCGTTGCGCGGCCAGGTTGAGCTCGAGCTGGATCGGGCCATGGTCCGATGTCGCTGATGTTAGGTGATTAAGACATGCCGATGGGAATAGAGCACACCAATCAGTCGACCCGAGAGCGCTGTCTAACCTTACTCTTGTGAAAGAACCACCCGAAACCTTGTTCTCAAAAGTCCAAAATCTGCCTTTATAGCCAATGTCCACCAACATGCAAGTATCAACCACATCCCTAAAGCCTTGGATCTGAGCATTAATCCTCTCTCCAACCCCCTCATGTTCTTCTAGACGTAGGACCTCGTTGAAATATCCGATGCAGAGCCAAGGGAGAGTGCTCAAACTTGCTATGTTTTTAATAGTTTCCCAAGTCTGATGTCTCAATTGAGTTTGAGCCTCGCCATACACCAGAGTCAGCCTCCACGGGTCAAAACCCGGGTCACGCACCTCGCAATCCAAATGATAGTCAGAATAGCCAGAAATATCAATATTAATTGTATTATTCCGAAACAAACCGATGCCTCCGCTTCTACCAACACTGCTCACAGCATAACCTTTATCAAAACCAATTGAAGTAGCTAGACTTTCTACCCTACCTTTGTCTATTTGAGTTTCTAGAATACAAAGCAAGGTAGGGGCAAAGTTCTTCACGATCTCGCGAAGTTCACGAACTGTCGAGGCTTTGCCCACACCTCGATAGTTCCAACAGATGATACTCATTGTTCCCGGCGGTACTCCTCATGGGAGCCCGCTGATGCTACTTTGTTTGCTTCGTTTTCTCCTTCCTCTATGTTCCCTTCCACTTCAAAACCATGCATTCCATTGCTGTCCAACTTCCTTCCCTGGCCTTCACCTTTCTTTGATCTTTTCACTTCTTTCCTCGGAGAAACATATACTGGGGGCATCGGTGGCACCCCCGACGGCTTCTCCCTCACCACCATCGCTGTGGACTCAATTTTTGTTGCTGCAACCCCCCCCCCTTTTCCACCGCTGGCTCTGGCAACATAGCTGCCGTTTTGTCAGCCGAGAGACGCTTGAGCGAGACTCCAGCTGGCCCATTAACTCCATCCTTAGATATGTTCGTTCTCCTCCCATCCACCACTTCTGATCCTCCATTGTTACCGCTCATGGGGCCTTTATTTTTCCATCCATCGTGATTAAGAGGCTGCGTCTGCCACTGCAAATCATACTGGTTTGGCTGCGTAGTCTCCCCTTCTCCTTGTTGTCCGGGCGCCCCCGGTGCTTCTCCATGGGGCTGCGGTGGCCGGGCGTTAAAGCGCCAACTCTGTTTTGGGTTATAATGTTCCCCGCCCCTACCGTGTCCCCCCTCTCGCAAAACTTCCTCTCCCTCTCTGTGATTGAGAAAAACCTCGCCCCAGAACTCGAACTCTAACATTATCTGCAAATAAAAAGTCTCCCCACTCAAACGCCGCTTCATCATGCACACCATCACCGCACTCCTCATGCCAATGCCCGAACTCTCCACAATTGTAACAGAAAATTGGCAATGATTAGCAATGCCGTGCAAGCATCGTGGGCCAAACCGGAGAAGGTAATTTGTATAAATTATTTGATATGAATGCTACTTTCCAAAAATACAAAGGTGAACATTATTCCATGTGCACACATATAAATAGTAAATTTTAGAAAAATTCAAAACATTGTGAGATTCTGGGTGATCAAACTTGGCCGACCATTCTCCTCACCTGTTTAGTTTAGTAAAGAAGGACGCGACTAACAAACAGTCGACTGTACGCTAAGCATCAGATCCACACGAGTACTAGTTATAAACATGACAAAATTGCTGATGTCAGCCAAGATTCCTCTAAAATTCAGATTTCAAAATGTTTTGTAGCTCAAACCATTGATCCGATTGAAAAATTGTTTTCACGTAAAAAATTTGTCACGATGAGATCTTCGAAACTAGATCCCATGTTGGTATGTTCCGATGATTTTTGGGGTCAAAAGTTACCATACATATGCATAAGTTACATAAGTTATCAATCTATTCACACCAGACTTACCAGGCATCAAATTAAACTAGAAGTTTTTGGCAACGTTTCAATGACTTTTATAGGTCGAATGTTATCACTTGATTCTATAAAGAGTTACCCAAGTTACCAATATTGTTCATATGTTTTTTTACTGGCAACATTACATCGGTTGTTTGAACTACTCACGGACAATTATCAATTCGAATACTAGATATTACCGCAACCACCCACGTAACTACATCACTACTGTAGTGTTTTTGCTACTACCTAGCAGGCTGGGTAACCTGTATCATGCCATGGCGATAATTTAGCATAATCAATCTACTAACTATGTTAAATTCTTCCTAAATCTAGAGATATGATCACATATGCATGTCACCACAAAATCACAAGGGTAGAGTTAAGCATCCTGACATACTATAAGTTATCAGGCCGAAGCAGTGTGAGTTATGAGGCCAAAGCAGTAGGAATTATCAGGTAGAACCAATTTAACTTACCATGCTGGAAAAAAAGAATGAGTTGAACATGCTAAGAGAGTGAGTTAAACATTCTGGCACTATATAAGTTATCAAGTTGCATAAAGCTCTCTCATGTTGAATGTAAAAATAAAGTGTTAAAAGCAGATCAAATTAAACTGTACACACGGTATAATTTATCAGGCTAAAACAATATGAATTATCAGGTAGTATACCATGCCAAAAAACATAGATTCAATTAACCAAGCTAACAAAAAATGGTTGTTATTATGCTTAAATACATGAAGTTATCAGGCTCTAGCTGCCTATGTCATCAAGATGAAGTAAAACATGAGTGTTGAAAGCAGTCCGAGTTAAACATTGTAACACGTCACAAGTTATCACGCTGACATTTTGTATTTATGAGGCTCAAGTTACATAAGTTATTTAGTTGAGGTAAAATTATAACTATTGAAAGCGGTTAGAGTTATACATGCTAACACAATGTAATTTATCAAGCTAAATCAATGTGAATTATCAGGTGGAAACAAAATTGGAGTTGCCACACTAAAAAACAAAATGGGTTAAATAGGGAAATAAAAGTGATTTTTATCATGACACCCTAGGAGTAATCAAGTGGAAGAAAAAACATGAGTGTTGAAAAGTAGTTCAAGTTAATCATTCGTACACATCACAACTTATCAGGCTGACATATTATAACTATCAGCCTCAAGTTACATAACTTATCAGGTTAAAAGTAAAAAAATGAAGTGTTGAAAGCGGAATAAGTTAAATTGCTACACACAGTATAATATAGCAGGCCAAAAATGTATGAATTATCAGGCTAAAAAGTATGAATTATCAGGTAAAAGTTGTTTAGGGTACCATTCTGAAAAAAATGAATTAACCAAGCTAACAAAATTGGTTGTTATCATGCACACATACTTGAACTCATCAAGGTGATACGGAGTATGTTATAAGTTATCAGGCTCAAGCTGCATAAGTCATCAAGATGAAGTAAAAATATGATTGCTGAAAAAAGCAGTTCGGGTTAACCATTCTGACACATCACGACCTATCATGTTGACATATTATAATTTATCAGCATCAAGTTGCACAAGTTATCAGGTTGAACGTAAAGTTAAAGTGTTAGAAGCAGATCCAGTTAAACAACTACACATGGTATGATTATCAGGCCAAAAACGTATGAATTATCATGTAGAAACATTTGAATTACCATGCTGAAAAATAAAATGAGTTAAAACATGCTATCAAAGTGAGTGTTATTATGCTGACACAGTAGAAAGCTACCAGACTAACATCGAATAAGCTATCGGGCTCAAGCTGAGTTGAAACAAATTCAAGTTAAAAAATATGCATTGTCAAGATAAACAGTTTAGATGCCATGCTGAAAAAAGAGCCAAACAGGCTAACACATTACAAACAAAATCATACAGATTTTGCTAAGCAAAGTGATGCGAAGTTCAATACATGTTGAGTGTTATCACGCTGGTGAAGGAAATATGCCCTAGAGGCAATAATAAAGTTATTATTTATTTCCTTATAATCATGATAAATGTTTATTATTCATGCTAGAATTGTATTTTCCGGAAACATAATACATGTGTGAATACATAGACAAACAGAGTGTCACTAGTATGCCTCTACTTGACTAGCTCGTTAATCAAAGATGGTTATGTTTCCTAACCATGAACAATGAGTTGTTATTTGATTAACGAGGTCACATCATTAGTAGAATGATCTGATTGACATGACCCATTCCATTAGCTTAGCACCTGATCGTTTAGTATGTTGCTATTGCTTTCTTCATGACTTATACATGTTCCTACGACTATGAGATTATGCAACTCCCGTTTACCGGAGGAACACTTTGGGTACTACCAAACGTCACAACGTAAATGGGTGATTATAAAGGAGTACTACAGGTGTCTCCAATGGTCGATGTTGGGTTGGCGTATTTCGAGATTAGGATTTGTCACTCCGATTGTCGGAGAGGTATCTCTGGGCCCTCTCGGTAATACACATCACATAAGACTTGCAAGCATTACAACTAATATGTTAGTTGTGAGATGATGTATTACGGAACGAGTAAAGAGACTTGCCGTTAACGAGATTGAACTAGGTATTGGATACCGACGATCGAATCTCGGGCAAGTAACATACCGATGACAAAGGGAACAACGTATGTTGTTATGCGGTCTGACCGATAAAGATATTCGTAGAATATGTAGGAGCCAATATGGGCATCCAGGTCCCGCTATTGGTTATTGACCAGAGACATGTCTCGGTCATGTCTACATTGTTCTCGAACCCGTAGGGTCCGCACGCTTAAGGTTACGATGACAGTTATATTATGAGTTTATGCATTTTGATGTACCGAAGGTTGTTCGGAGTCCCGGATGTGATCACGGACATGACGAGGAGTCTCGAAATGGTCGAGACGTAAAGATTGATATATTGGAAGCCTATGTTTGGACATCGGAAGTGTTCCGGGTGAAATCGGGATTTTACCGGGTTACCGGGAGGTTACCGGAACCCCCCCGGGAGCCATATGGGCCTTCATGGGCCTTAGTGGAAAGGAGAAAGGGGCAGCCCAAGGTGGCTGCGCCTCTTCCCCCTCCCCTAGTCCTATTAGGACTAGGAGAAGGTGGCCGGCCCCCCTCTCTCCCTTCCCCTCCGAGGAATCCTAGTTGGACTAGGGTTGGGGGGAGGAATCCTACTCCCAGTGGGAGTAGGACTCTCCTGCGCCTCCCTCTTTGGCCGGCCAGCCTCCCCTCCTCTCCTCCTTTATATACGGAGGCAGGGGCACCTCTAAACACACAAGTTGACACAAGTTGATCCACGTGATCGATTCCTTAGCCGTGTGCGGTGCCCCCTGCCACCATATTCCTCGATAATACTGTAGCGGAGTTTAGGCGAAGCCCTGCTGCTGTAGTTCATCAAGATCGTCACCACGCCGTCGTGCTGACGGAACTCTTCCCCGACACTTTGCTGGATCGGAGTCCGGGGATCGTCATCGAGCTGAACGTGTGCTCGAACTCGGAGGTGCCGTAGTTTCGGTGCTTGATCGGTTGGATCGTGAAGACGTACGACTACTTCCTCTACGTCGTGTCATCGCTTCCGCAGTCGGTCTGCGTTGGGTACGTAGACAACACTCTCCTCTCGTTGCTATGCATCACATGATCCTGTGTGCGCGTAGGAAAATTTTTGAAATTACTACGAAACCCAACAGTGGCATCCGAGCCTAGGTTAATGATGTTGATGTTATATGCACGAGTAGAACACAAGTGAGTTGTGGACGATACAAGTCATACTGCCTACCAGCATGTCATATTTTGGTTCGGCAGTATTGTTGGACGAGACGACCCGGACCAACCTTACGCGTACGCTTACGCGAGACCGGTTCCCTCGACGTGCTTTGCACAGAGATGGCTTGCGGGCGACTGCCTCTCCAACTTTAGTTGAACCAAGTATGGCTACGCCCGGTCCTTGCGAAGGTTAAAACGGAGTCTATTTGACAAACTATCGTTGTGGTTTTGATGCGTAGGTGAGATTGGTTCTTACTTAAGCCCGTAGCAGCCACGTAAAACATGCAACAACAAAGTAGAGGACGTCTAACTTGTTTTTGCAGGGCATGTTGTGATGTGATATGGTCAAGGCATGATGCTGAATTTTATTGTATGAGATGATCATGTTTTGTAACCAAGTTATCGGCAACTGGCAGGAGCCATATGGTTGTCGCTTTATTGTATGCAATGCAATCGCGATGTAATGCTTTACTTTATTACTAAACGGTAATGATAGTCGTGGAAGCATAAGATTGGCGAGACGACAACGATGCTACGATGGAGATCAAGGTGTCGCGCCGGTGACGATGGTGATCATGACGGTGCTTCGGAGATGGAGATCACAAGCACAAGATAATGATGGCCATATGATATCACTTATATTGATTGCATGTGATGTTTATCTTTTTATGCATCTTATCTTGCTTTGATTGACGGTAGCATTATAAGATGATCTCTCACTAAATTATCAAGAAGTGTTCTCCCTGAGTATGCACCGTTGCAAAAGTTCTTCGTGCTGAGACACCACGTGATGATCGGGTGTGATAGGCTCTACGTTCAAATACAACGGGTGCAAAACAGTTGCGCACGCAGAATACTCAGGTTAAACTTGACGAGCCTAGCATATGCAGATATGGCCTCGGAACACGGAGACCGAAAGGTCGAGCGTGAATCATATAGTAGATATGATCAACATAATGATGTTCACCGATGAAACTACTCCATCTCACGTGATGATCGGACATGGTTTAGTTGATTTGGATCACGTGATCACTTAGAGGATTAGAGGGATGTCTATCTAAGTGGGAGTTCTTTAATAATATGATTAATTGAACTTAAAATTTATCATGAACTTAGTCCCTGATAGTATCTTGCTTGTTTATGTTGATTGTAGATAGATGGCTCGTGCTGTTGTTCCGTTAAATTTTAATGCGTTCCTTGAGAAAGCAAAGTTGAAAGATGATGGTAGCAATTACACGGACTGGGTCCGCAACTTGAGGATTATCCTCATTGCTGCACAGAAGAATTACGTCCTGGAAGCACCGCTAGGTGCCAGGCCTGCTGCTGGAGCAACGCCAGATGTTATGAACGTCTGGCAGAGCAAAGCTGATGACTACTCGATAGTTCAGTGTGCCATGCTTTACGGCTTAGAATCGGGACTTCAACGACGTTTTGAACGTCATGGAGCATATGAGATGTTCCAGGAGTTGAAGTTTATATTTCAAGCAAATGCCCGGATTGAGAGATATGAAGTCTCCAATAAGTTCTATAGCTGCAAGATGGAAGAGAACAGTTCTGTCAGTGAGCATATACTCAAAATGTCTGGGTATAATAATCACTTGATTCAATTGGGAGTTAATCTTCCAGATGATTGCGTCATTGACAGAATTCTCCAATCACTGCCACCAAGCTACAAGAGCTTCGTGATGAACTATAATATGCAAGGGATGAACAAGACTATTCCCGAGCTCTTCGCAATGCTAAAAGCTGCGGAGGTAGAAATCAAGAAGGAGCATCAAGTGTTGATGGTTAACAAGACCACTAGTTTCAAGAAAAAGGGCAAAGGGAAGAAAAAGGGGAACTTCAAAAAGAACGGCAAGCAAGTTGCTGCTCAAGAGAAGAAACCCAAGTCTAGACCTAAGCCTGGAACTGAGTGCTTCTACTGCAAGCAGACTGGTCACTGGAAGCGGAACTGCCCCAAGTATTTGGCGGATAAGAAGGATGGCAAGGTGAACAAAGGTATATGTGATATACATGTTATTGATGTGTACCTTACCAATGCTCGCAGTAGCACCTGGGTATTTGATACTGGTTCTGTTGCTAATATTTGCAACTCGAAACAGGGACTACAGAGTAAGCGGGCACTGGCAAAGGACGAGGTGACGATGCGCGTGGGAAACGGTTCCAAAGTCGATGTGATCGCGGTCGGCACGCTACCTCTACATCTACCTTCGGGATTAATATTAGACCTAAATAATTGTTATTTGGTGCCAGCGTTGAGCATGAACATTATATCTGGATCTTGTTTAATGCGAGACGGTTATTCATTTAAATCAGAGAATAATGGTTGTTCTATTTATATGAGTAATATCTTTTATGGTCATGCACCCTTGAAGAGTGGTCTATTCTTACTAAATCTCGATAGTAGTAATACACATATTCATAATGTTGAAACCAAAAGATACAGAGTTGATAATGAAAGTGCAACTTATTTGTGGCACTGTCGTTTAGGTCATATCGGTGTAAAACGCATGAAGAAACTCCATACTAATGGACTTTTGGAACCACTTGATTATGAATCACTTGGTACTTGCGAACCGTGCCTCATGGGCAAGATGACTAAAACACCGTTCTCCGGTACTATGGAGAGAGAAACAGATTTGTTGGAAATCATACATACCGATGTATGTGGTCCGATGAATATTGAGGCTCGTGGTGGATATCGTTATTTTCTCACCTTCACAGATGATTTGAGCAGATATGGATATATCTACTTAATGAAGCATAAGTCTGAAACATTTGAAAAGTTCAAAGAATTTCAGAGTGAAGTTGAAAATCATCGTAACAAGAAAATAAAGTTTCTACGATCTGATCGTGGAGGAGAATATTTGAGTTACGAGTTTGGTGTACATTTGAAAAAACTGTGGAATAGTTTCGCAACTCACGCCCCCCGGAACACCACAGCGTAATGGTGTGTCCGAACGTCGTAATCGTACTTTACTAGATATGGTGCGATCTATGATGTCTCTTACAGATTTACCGCTATCATTTTGGGGATATGCTTTAGAGACGGCCGCATTCACGTTAAATAGGGCACCATCAAAATCCGTTGAGACGACGCCTTATGAACTATGGTTTGGCAAGAAACCAAAGTTGTCGTTTCTTAAAGTTTGGGGCTGCGATGCTTATGTGAAAAAGCTTCAACCTGATAAGCTCGAACCCAAATCGGAGAAATGTGTATTCATAGGATACCCAAAGGAAACTGTTGGGTACACCTTCTATCACAGATCCGAAGGCAAAACATTTGTTGCTAAGAATGGATCATTTCTAGAGAAGGAGTTTCTCTCGAAAGAAGTGAGTGGGAGGAAAGTAGAACTTGACGAGGTAACTGTACCTGCTCCCTTACTGGAAAGTAGTTCATCACAGAAAACTGTTTCAGTGACACCTACACCAGTTAGTGAGGAAGCCAATGATAATGATCATGAAACTTCAGATCAAGATACTACTGAACTTCGTAGATCAACCAGAGTAAGATTCGCACCAGAGTGGTACGGTAATCCTGTTCTGGAGGTCATGCTACTAGATCATGATGAACCTACGAACTATGAAGAAGCGATGGTGAGCCCAGATTCCGCAAAGTGGCTAGAAGCCATGAAATCTGAGATGGGATCCATGTATGAGAACAAAGTATGGACTTTGGTTGACTTGCCCGATGATCGGCAAGCGATTGAGAATAAATGGATCTTTAAGAAGAAGACTGACGCTGATGGTAATATTACTGTCTACAAAGCTCGACTTGTCGCAAAAGGTTTTCGGCAAGTTCAAGGAATTGACTACGATGAGACCTTCTCACCCGTAGCGATGCTTAAGTCCGTCCGAATCATGTTAGCAATTGCCGCATTTTATGATTATGAAATTTGGCAAATGGATGTCAAAACTGCATTCCTGAATGGATTCCTGGAAGAAGAGTTGAATATGATGCAACCAGAAGGTTTTGTCGATCCAAAGGGAGCTAACAAAGTGTGCAAGCTCCAGCGATCCATTTATGGGCTGGTGCAAGCCTCTCGGAGTTGGAATAAACGTTTTGATAGTGTGATCAAAGCATTTGGTTTTATACAGACTTTTGGAGAAGCCTGTATTTACAAGAAAGTGAGTGGGAGCTCTGTAGCATTTCTGATATTATATGTGGATGACATATTACTGATTGGAAATGATATAGAATTTCTGGATAGCATAAAGGGATACTTGAATAAAAGTTTTTCAATGAAAGACCTCGGTGAAGCTGCTTACATATTAGGCATTAAGATCTATAAGAGACAGATCAAGACGCTTAATTGGACTTTCACAAAGCACATACCTTGACAAAATTTTGAAGAAATTCAAAATGGATCAAGCAAAGAAAGGGTTCTTGCCTGTGTTACAAGGTGTGAAATTGAGTAAGACTCAATGCCCGACCACTGCAGAAGATAGAGAGAATATGAAAGATGTTCCCTATGCATCAGCCATAGGCTCTATCATGTATGCAATGCTGTGTACCAGACCTGATGTGTGCCTTGCTATAAGTTTAGCAGGGAGGTACCAAAGTAATCCAGGAATGGATCACTGGACAGCGGTCAAGAACATCCTGAAATACCTGAAAAGGACTAAGGATATGTTTCTCGTATATGGAAGTGACAAAGAGCTCATCGTAAAAGGTTACGTTGATGCAAGCTTTGACACTGATCCGGACGATTCTAAATCGCAAACCGGATACGTGTTTACATTAAAGGGTGGAGCTGTCAGTTGGTGCAGTTCTAAACAAAGCGTCGTAGCGGGATCTACATGTGAAGCGGAATACATAGCTGCTTCGGAAGCAGCAAATGAAGGAGTCTGGATGAAGGAGTTCATATCCGATCTAGGTGTCATACCTAGTGCATCGGGTCCAATGAAAATGTTTTGTGACAATACTGGTGCAATTGCCTTGGCAAAGGAATCCAGATTTCACAAAAGGACCAAACACATCAAGAGACATCAGGTTGCTGAAAAAAGCAGTTCGGGTTAACCATTCTGACACATCACGACCTATCATGTTGACATATTATAATTTATCAGCATCAAGTTGCACAAGTTATCAGGTTGAACGTAAAGTTAAAGTGTTAGAAGCAGATCCAGTTAAACAACTACACATGGTATGATTATCAGGCCAAAAACGTATGAATTATCATGTAGAAACATTTGAATTACCATGCTGAAAAATAAAATGAGTTAAAACATGCTATCAAAGTGAGTGTTATTATGCTGACACAGTAGAAAGCTACCAGACTAACATCGAATAAGCTATCGGGCTCAAGCTGAGTTGAAACAAATTCAAGTTAAAAAATATG
>NC_057809.1:5708128-5726794 GCF_018294505.1 Triticum aestivum | reverse complement strand
AGTATAATATAGCAGGCCAAAAATGTATGAATTATCAGGCTAAAAAGTATGAATTATCAGGTAAAAGTTGTTTAGGGTACCATTCTGAAAAAAATGAATTAACCAAGCTAACAAAATTGGTTGTTATCATGCACACATACTTGAACTCATCAAGGTGATACGGAGTATGTTATAAGTTATCAGGCTCAAGCTGCATAAGTCATCAAGATGAAGTAAAAATATGATTGCTGAAAAAAGCAGTTCGGGTTAACCATTCTGACACATCACGACCTATCATGTTGACATATTATAATTTATCAGCATCAAGTTGCACAAGTTATCAGGTTGAACGTAAAGTTAAAGTGTTAGAAGCAGATCCAGTTAAACAACTACACATGGTATGATTATCAGGCCAAAAACGTATGAATTATCATGTAGAAACATTTGAATTACCATGCTGAAAAATAAAATGAGTTAAAACATGCTATCAAAGTGAGTGTTATTATGCTGACACAGTAGAAAGCTACCAGACTAACATCGAATAAGCTATCGGGCTCAAGCTGAGTTGAAACAAATTCAAGTTAAAAAATATGCATTGTCAAGATAAACAGTTTAGATGCCATGCTGAAAAAAGAGCCAAACAGGCTAACACATTACAAACAAAATCATACAGATTTTGCTAAGCAAAGTGATGCGAAGTTCAATACATGTTGAGTGTTATCACGCTGGTGAAGGAAATATGCCCTAGAGGCAATAATAAAGTTATTATTTATTTCCTTATAATCATGATAAATGTTTATTATTCATGCTAGAATTGTATTTTCCGGAAACATAATACATGTGTGAATACATAGACAAACAGAGTGTCACTAGTATGCCTCTACTTGACTAGCTCGTTAATCAAAGATGGTTATGTTTCCTAACCATGAACAATGAGTTGTTATTTGATTAACGAGGTCACATCATTAGTAGAATGATCTGATTGACATGACCCATTCCATTAGCTTAGCACCTGATCGTTTAGTATGTTGCTATTGCTTTCTTCATGACTTATACATGTTCCTACGACTATGAGATTATGCAACTCCCGTTTACCGGAGGAACACTTTGGGTACTACCAAACGTCACAACGTAAATGGGTGATTATAAAGGAGTACTACAGGTGTCTCCAATGGTCGATGTTGGGTTGGCGTATTTCGAGATTAGGATTTGTCACTCCGATTGTCGGAGAGGTATCTCTGGGCCCTCTCGGTAATACACATCACATAAGACTTGCAAGCATTACAACTAATATGTTAGTTGTGAGATGATGTATTACGGAACGAGTAAAGAGACTTGCCGTTAACGAGATTGAACTAGGTATTGGATACCGACGATCGAATCTCGGGCAAGTAACATACCGATGACAAAGGGAACAACGTATGTTGTTATGCGGTCTGACCGATAAAGATATTCGTAGAATATGTAGGAGCCAATATGGGCATCCAGGTCCCGCTATTGGTTATTGACCAGAGACATGTCTCGGTCATGTCTACATTGTTCTCGAACCCGTAGGGTCCGCACGCTTAAGGTTACGATGACAGTTATATTATGAGTTTATGCATTTTGATGTACCGAAGGTTGTTCGGAGTCCCGGATGTGATCACGGACATGACGAGGAGTCTCGAAATGGTCGAGACGTAAAGATTGATATATTGGAAGCCTATGTTTGGACATCGGAAGTGTTCCGGGTGAAATCGGGATTTTACCGGGTTACCGGGAGGTTACCGGAACCCCCCAGGAGCCATATGGGCCATCATGGGCCTTAGTGGAAAGGAGAAAGGGGCAGCCCAAGGTGGCTGCGCCTCTTTCCCCTCCCCTAGTCCTATTAGGACTAGGAGAAGGTGGCCGGCCCCCCTCTCTCCCTTCCCCTCCGAGGAATCCTAGTTGGACTAGGATTGGGGGGAGGAATCCTACTCCCAGAGGGAGTAGGACTCTCCTGCGCCTCCCTCTTTGGCCGGCCAGCCTCCCCTCCTCTCCTCCTTTATATACGGAGGCAGGGGCACCTCTAAACACACAAGTTGACACAAGTTGATCCACGTGATCGATTCCTTAGCCGTGTGCGGTGCCCCCTGCCACCATATTCCTCGATAATACTGTAGCGGAGTTTAGGCGAAGCCCTGCTGCTGTAGTTCATCAAGATCGTCACCACGCCGTCGTGCTGACGAAACTCTTCCCCGACACTTTGCTGGATCGGAGTCCGGGGATCGTCATCGAGCTGAACGTGTGCTCGAACTCGGAGGTGCCGTAGTTTCGGTGCTTGATCGGTTGCATCGTGAAGACGTACGACTACTTCCTCTACGTCGTGTCATTGCTTCCGCAGTCGGTCTGCGTTGGGTACGTAGACAACACTCTCCTCTCGTTGCTATGCATCACATGATCCTGTGTGCGCGTAGGAAAATTTTTGAAATTACTACGAAACCCAACAGCTGGCACACTAGAAGCCACCAGGCTAAACATAGTATAAGTTAACAGGCTAAAAAATTACCACAAAATCAGGAAACAAAGAACAACACAACTGGTCCAGAAAGAAACCTCATATAATCGTTTTCCCCAACCTCACTCCATACCCCTTGATAACCCACAAGTATAGGGGATCAATTGTAGCCTCTTTCGATAAGTAAGAGTGTCGAACCCAACGAGGAGCTAAAGGCAGAACAAATATTCCCTCAAGTTCTATCGACCATCGATACAACTCTACGCACGCTTGACATTCGCTTTACCTAGAACAAGTATGAAACTAGAAGTACTTTGTAGGTGTTGTTGGATAGGTTTGCAAGATAATAAAGATTACGTAAATAAAAAGTAGGGGCTGTTTAGATAAAGACACAACTAAGTTAGTTTTAGTAAAGAGCTGGTTGTTACGAGAAAGTTATTTGTCCCTAGGGAATCGATAACTAGACCGGTAATCATTATTGCAATTTTATTTGAGGGAGAGGCATAAGCTAACATACTTTCTCTACTTGGATCATATGCACTTATGATTGGAACTCTAGCAAGCATCGGCAACTACTAAAGATTCATTAAGGTAAAACCCAACCATAGCATTAAAGCATCAAGTCCCCTTTACCCATACACGAACAACCTACTTACTCAGGTCTGTGCTTCTGTCACTCACGCCATCCACCATAAGCAAATCATGAACATATTGCAAACCCTACAGCAGGGATCCCCCACGCTTGCGTGAAACGGAGAGCACCATAGGACAACACCAATAATAAAATATGCAACTCAAATCAATCTTGATCATCAAATAGCCATTAGGACAAAACGGATCTACTCAAACATCATAGGATAGCCATACATCATAGGAAAATAATATATAGCACTGAGCACCATGTTTAAGTAGAGATTACAGCGGGTAAGAGAGAGGTTACTGTTGGAAATATGCCCTAGAGGCAATAATAAATAAGTTATTATTATATTTCCTTGTTCATGATAATCGTTTATTATCCATGCTATAATTTTATTGATAGGAAACTCAGATACATGTGTGGATACATAGACAACACCATGTCCCTAGTAAGCCTCTAGTTGACTAGCTCGTTGATCAATCGATGGTCACGGTTTCCTGACCATGGACATTGGATGTCGTTGATAACGAGATCACATCATTAGGAGAATGATGTGATGGACAAGACCCAATCCTAAGCATAGCACAAGATCGTGTAGTTCGTATGCTAAAGCTTTTCTAATGTCAAGTATCATTTCCTTAGACCATGAGATTGTGCAACTCCCGGATACCGTAGGAGTGCTCTGGGTGTGCCAAACGTCACAACGTAACTGGGTGGCTATAAAGGTACACTACGGGTATCTCCGAAAGTGTCTGTTGGGTTGGCATGAATCGAGACTGGGATTTGTTACTCCGTGTGACGGAGAGGTATCTCTGGGCCCACTCGGTAGGACATCATCATATGCGCAATGTGACCAAGGAGTTGATCACGGGATGATGTGTTACGGAACGAGTAAAGAGACTTGCCGGTAACGAGATTGAACAAGGTATCGGGATACCGACGATCGAATCTCGGGCAAGTATCGTACCGATAGACAAAGGGAATTGTATACGGGATTGATCGAATCCTCGACATCTCGGTTCATCTGATGAGATCATCGTGGAACATGTGGGAACCAACATGGGTATCCAGATCCCGCTGTTGGTTATTGACCGGAGAACGTCTCGGTCATGTCTGCATGGTTCCCGAACCCGTAGGGTCTACACACTTAAGGTTCAATGACGCTAGGGTTATAAAGGAAGTTTGTATGTGGTTACCGGATGTTGTTCGGAATCCCGGATGAGATCCCGGACAGAGTTCCGGAATGGTCCGGAGGTAAAGATTTATATATGGGAAGTCCTGTTTTGGTCACCGGAAAAGTTTCGGGGTTTATTGGTAACGTACCGGGACCACCGGGAGGGTCCCGGGGGTCCACCAAGTGGGGCCACCTGCCCCGGGGGGGCACATGGGCTGTAGGGGGTGCGCCTTGGCCTACATGGGCCAAGGGCACCAACCCCAAGAGGCCCATGCGCCTAGGGTTCAAGAAGGAAAGAGTCCCACAAAGGGAGGCACCTCCTAGGTGCCTTGGGGAGGAGGGATTCCTCCCTTGGCCGCCGCCCCCCTAGGAGATTGGATCTCCTAGGGCCGGCGCCCCCCCCCTTGGCCCCCCTATATGTAGTGGGGGAGATGGAGGACTTCTTACCTTTGCCTTTGGTGCAGCCCTTCCCTTCTCCCAAGTCCTTCTCCTCTCCCGTGGTGCTTGGCGAAGCCCTGCATGATTGCCACGCTCCTCCATCACCACCACGCCGTTGTGCTACTGCTGGATGGAGTCTTCCTCAACCTCTCCCTCTCTCCTTGCTGGATCAAGGCATGGGAGACGTCACCGGGCTGTACGTGTGTTGAACGCGGAGGTGCCGTCCGTTCGGCACTAGGATCTCCGGTGATTTGGATCACGACGAGTACGACTCCATCAACCCCATTCACTTGAACGCTTCCGCTTAGCGATCTACAAGGGTATGTAGATGCACTCTCCTTCCCCTCGTTGCTGGTTTCTCCATAGATAGATCTTGGTGGTACGTAGGAAAATTTTGAATTTCTGCTACGTTCCCCAACAGTGGCATCATGAGCTAGGTCTATGCGTAGTTACTATGCACGAGTAGAACACAAAGTAGTTTTGGGCGTTGATTTTGTTCAATATGCTTACCGTTACTAGTCCAATCTTGATTCGGCGGCATTGTGGGATGAAGCGGCCCGGACCAACCTTACACGTACGCTTACGTGAGACCGGTTCCACCGACTAACATGCACTAGTTGCATAAGGTGGCTGGCGGGTGTCTGTCTCTTCCCTTTAGTCGGATCGGATTCGATGAAGAGGGTCCTTATGAAGGGTAAATAGCAATTGGCATATCACGTTGTGGTTTTGCGTAGGTAAGAAACGTTCTTGCTAGAAACCCATAGCAGCCACGTAAAACATGCAAACAACAATTAGAGGACGTCTAACTTGTTTTTGCAGGGTATGCTATGTGATGTGATATGTCCAAAGGATGTGATGAATAATATATGTGATGTATGAGATGATCATGTTCTTGTAATAGGAATCACGACTTGCATGTCGATGAGTATGACAACCGGCAGGAGCCATAGGAGTTGTCTTAATTTACTTATGACCTGCGTGTCAACATAAACGTCATGTAATTACTTTACTTTATTGCTAACCGTTAGCTGTAGTAGTAGAAGTAATAGTTGGCGAGACAACTTCATGAAGACACGATGATGGAGATCATGATGATGGAGATCATGGTGTCATGCCGGTGACGATGATGATCATGGAGCCCCGAAGATGGAGATCAAAAGGAGCAATATGATATTGGCCATATCATGTCACTATTTGATTGCATGTGATGTTTATCATGTTTATACATCTTGTTTACTTAGAACGACGGTAGTAAATAAGACGATCCCTCATAATAATTTCAAGAAAGTGTTCCCCCTAACTGTGCACCGTTGTGACAGTTCGTTCGTTTCTAAGCACCACGTGATGATCGGGTGTGATAGATTCCAACGTTCACATACAACGGGTTTAAGACAGATTTACACATGCAAACACTTAGGTTGACTTAACGAGCCTAGCATGTAAAGACATGGCCTCGGAACACAGAAGACCGAAAGGTCGAGCATGAGTCGTATAGAAGATACGATCAACATGAAGATGTTCACCGAGGTTGACTAGTCCGTCTCACGTGATGATCGGACACGGCCTAGTTGACTCGGATCATGTAATCACTTAGATGACTAGAGGGATGTCTATCTGAGTGGGAGTTCATAAGATGAACTTAATTATCCTGAACATAGTCAAAAGGTCTTCGCTAATTATGTCGTAGCTCGCGTTTCAGTTCTACTGTTTAGTTATGTTCCTAGAGAAAATTTAGTTGAAAGTTGATAGTAGCAATGATTCGGACTAGGTCCGTAAACTGAGGATTGTCCTCATTGCTTCATAGAAGGCTTATGTCCTTAATGCACCGCTCAGTGTGCTGAACCTCGAACGTCGTCTGTCGATATTGCGAACATCTGACATACAAGTTTTGATAACTACGTGATAGTTCAGTTAAACGGTTTAGAGTTGAGGCACCAAAGACGTTTTTGAAACGTCGCGAAACATATGGGATGTTTTGGGGGCTGAAATTGGGATTTCAGGCTCGTGCCCACGTCAAGAGGTATAAAACCTCCGACGATTTTCTTAGCCTGCAAACTAAGGGAGAAAAGCTCAATTGTTGAGATTGTGCTCAGGTTGTCTGAGTACAACAATCGCTTGAATCAAGTGGGAGTTGATCTTCCAGATGAAATAGTGATAGTTCTCCGAAGTCATTACCACCAAGCTGCTAGAGCTTCGTGATGAACTATAACATATCGAGGACATATATGATGATCTTTGAGATATTCGTGATGTTTGACACCACGAAAGTAGAAATCAAGAAGGAGCATCAATTGTTGATGGTTGGTGAAACCACTAGTTTCAAGATGGGCAAGGGCAAGAAGGGATACTTCATGAAATGGCAATTCAGCTGCTGCTCTAGTGAAGAAACCCAAGGTTGAACCCAAACCCGAGACTAAGTGCTTCGGTAATAAGGGGAACGGCCACTGGAGCAGAATTACCCTAGATACTTGGTAGATTAGAAGGCTGGCAAGGTCGATAGAAGTATATTGGATATATATTGTGTACTTTACTAGTACTCCTAGTAGAACCAGGGTATTAGATACCGGTTCGGTTGCTAAGTGTTAGTAACTCGAAACCAAAGGCTACGGAATAAACGGAGACTAGCTAAAAGGTGAGATGACGATATGTGTTGGAAGTATTTCCAAGGTTGATCAAATATCGTACGCTCCCTCTACCATCGAGATTGGTATTAAAACCTAAATAATCGTTATTTGGTGTTTGCGTTGAGCATAGACATGATTGGATTACGTCTATCGCAATACGGTTATTCATTTAAGGAGAATAATGGTTACTCTGTTTATTTGAATAATACCTTCAATGGTCTTACACCTAAAATGAATGGTTCATTGAATCTCGATCGTAGTGATACACATTTTCGTGCCAAAAGATAGTAATGATAGTACCACCTACTTGTGGCACTACCACGTAAGTCATATCGGTATAAAACACATGAAGAAGCTCCATGTTGATGGATCTTTGGACTCACTCATTTTTGAAAGGATTGAGACATGCGAACCATGTTTGTTGGTAGATATGCATGAAGAAACTCTATATAGATGGATCGTTTAGACTCACTTGATTTTGAATCACTTGAGACATGCAAGTCATACCACATGGGCAAGATGACTGAAAGCCTCGGTTTCAGTAAAATGGAACTAGAAAGCAATTTGTTGGAAGTAATACATTTTGATGTGTGCAGTCCAATGAGTGCTGAGGCATGTAGTGGATATCGTTATGTTCTTACTTCACAGATGATTTGAGTAGATGTTGAGTATATTTACTTGATGAATCACGAGTCTGAATTATTGAAAGGTTCAAGTAATTTCAGGGTGAAGTTGAAAGATCGTCGTGACAAGAGGATAAAATATCTATGATATGATCATAGAGATGAATATCTGAATTACGAGTTTGGCACAAAATTAAGACATTGTGGAAATTGTTTCACAACCGATACAGCCTGGAACACCATAGGGTGATGGTGTGTCCGAACATCATAACTGCACCCTATTGGATATGATGCATACCATGATGTCTCTTATCGAATTACCATGATAGTTTATGGGTTAGGCATTAGAGACAACCACATTCACTTTAAAAGGGGCACCACGTAATTCCGATGAGATGACACCGTATGAACTATGGTTTAGAGAAACCTAAGCTGTCATTTCTTAAAAGGTTTGGGGCTGCGACGCTTATGTGAAAAAAGTTTCAGGCTGATAAGCTCGAACCCAAAGCGGATAAATGCATCTTCATAGGATACCCAAAAACAGTTGGGTATACCTCCTGTCTCAGATTCGAAAGCAATAAGGGATTGTTTCTAGAATCGGGTCTTTTCTCGAGGAAAAGTTTCTCTCGAAAGAATTGAGTGGGAGGATGGTGGAGACTTGATGAGGTTATTGAACCGTCTCTTCAACTAGTGTATAGCAGGGCACAAAGAGTTGTTCCTGTGGCACCTACACCAATTGAAGCGGGAGCTTATGATATTGATCATGATACTTCGGATCAAGTAACTATCAAACCTCGTGGGATGACAAGTATGCGTACTACTTTAGAGTGGTACGTAATCCTGTCTTGGAAGTCATGTTGCTAGACAACAATGAACCTACGAGCTATGGAGAAGCGATGGTGGGCCCGGATTCCGACAAAATGGCTCGAGGCCATAAAAAATCCGAGAGAGGATCCATGTATGAAGACAAAGTGTAGACTTTGGCAGAACAACTTGATGGTCGTAAGGCTGTTAGGTACATGTGGATTTTAAAAGGAAGACGGACAATGATGGTAAGTGTCACCATTAAGAAAGCTCGACTTGTTGTTAAGAAGTTTCCCGACAAGTTCAAGGAGTTGACTACGGTGAGACTTTCTCACTCGCAGCGATGTTAAGAGTCTGTTGGAATTATATTAGCGATTACTGCATCATTTATGAAATCTTGCAGATAGGATGTCAAAACATTGTTTCCTCGACGTTTTTTGAGGAAAGGTTGTATGTGATACAACCGGAAGGTTTTGTCAATCCTGAAATATGCTAATAAGTATGCAAAGCTCCAGCAATCCTTCTAAGGATTGGAGTAACCATCTCGGAGTTGGAATGTATGCTTTGATGAGATGATCAAAGATTTTGGTGTATACAAAGTTTATGAGAAACTTGTATTTCCAAAGAAGTGAGTCGGAGCACTACAGAATTTCTGATGAGTATATGTTGTTGACATATTGTTGATCAGAAATGATGTAGAATTTCTGGAAAGCATATAGGGTTATTTGGAAAGTGTTTTTCAATGGAAAGCCTGGATTAAGCTACTTGAACATTGAGCATCAAGATCTATAAGGATAGATCAAAATGCTTAATGGTACTTTCAAATGAGCACATACCTGGACATGATCTTGAAGGTGTTCAAGGTGGATCAGTCAAAGAAGGAGTTCTTGCCTGAGTTGTAAGGTATGAAGTTAAGACTTAAAGCTCGACCAAGGCAGAATAGAGAGAAAGGACGAAGGTCGTCCCCTATGCTTAAGACAAAGGCTCTACAGTATGCTATGCTATGTACCGCACCTGAAATGTGCCTTGCCATGAGTCAGTCAAGGGGTACAAGAGTGATCCAAGAATGGATCACAGGATAGCGGTCAAAGTTATCCTTAGTAACTAGTGGACTAAGGAATTTTCTCGATTATGGAGGTGATAAAGAGTTCGGCGTAAAGGGTTACGTCGATGCAAGCCTTAACACCTATCCGAATGACTCTGAGTAGCAAACTGGATACGTATAGTGGAGCAACCATTTGGAATAGCTCCAAGTGGAACGTGGTAGCAGCATCTACGATATGACATAGAGATTTGCGAAGTACATACGGATCTGAATGTTGCAGAACCGTTGACTAAAACCTCTCTCACAAGCAACATGATCAAACCCAGAACACATAGAGTGTTAATCACATAGTGATGTGAACTAGATTATTGACTCTAGTAAACTCTTTGGATGTTGGTCACATGGCGATGTGACCTGTGAGTATTAATCACATGGCGATGTGAACTAGATTATTGACTCTAGTGCAAGTGGGAGACTGTTGGAAATATGCCCTAGAGGCAATAATAAATAAGTTATTATTATATTTCCTTGTTCATGATAATCGTTTATTATCCATGCAATAATTGTATTGATAGGAAACTCAGATACATGTGTGGATACATAGACAACACCATGTCCCTAGTAAGCCTCCAGTTGACTAGCTCGTTGATCAATAGATGGTCACGGTTTCCTGATCATGGACATTGGATGTCGTTGATAACGAGATCACATCATTAGGAGAATGATGTGATGGACAAGACCCAATCCTAAGCATAGCACAAGATCGTGTAATTCATATGCTAAAGCTTTTCTAATGTCAAGTATCATTTCCTTAGACCATGAGATTGTTAACTCCCGGATACCGTAGGAGTGCTTTGGGTGTGCCAAACGTCACAACGTAACTGGGTGGCTATAAAGGTACACTACGGGTATCTCCGAAAGTGTCTGTTGGGTTGGCATGAATCGAGACAGGGATTTGTCACTCCGTGTGACGGAGAGGTATCTCTGGGCCCACTCGGTAGGACATCATCATATGCGCAATGTGACCAAGGAGTTGATCACGGGATGATGTGTTACGGAACGAGTAAAGAGACTTGCCGGTAACGAGATTGAACAAGGTATTGGGATACCGACGATCGAATCTCGGGCAAGTATCGTACCGATAGACAAAGGGAATTGTACACGGGATTGATCGAATCCTCGACATCGTGGTTCATCCGATGAGATCATCATGGAACATGTGGGAACCAACATGGGTATCTAGATCCCGCCGTTAGTTATTGACCGGAGAACGTCTCGGTCATGTCTGCATGGTTCCCGAACCCGTAGGGTCTACACACTTAAGGTTCGATGACGCTAGGGTTATAAAGGAAGTTTGTATGTGGTTACCGGATGTTGTTCGGAATCCCGGATGAGATCCCGGATGCCACGAGGAGTTCCGGAATGGTCCGGAGGTAAAGATTTATATATGGGAAGTCCTGTTTTGGTCACCAGAAAAGTTTCGGGGTTTATTGGTAATGTACCGGGACCACCGGGAGGGTCCCGGGGGTCCACCAAGTGGGGTCACCTGCCCCAGGGGGGGGCACATGGGCTGTAGGGAGTGCGCCTTGGCCTACATGGGCCAAGGGCACCAACCCCAAGAGGCCCATGCGCCTAGGGTTCAAGAAGGAAAGAGTCCCACAAAGGGAAGGCACCTCCTGGGTGCCTTGGGGAGGAGGGATTCCTCCCTTGGACGCCGCCCCCCTAGGAGATTGGATCTCATAGGGCCGGCGCCCCCCCCCCTTTGCCCTTCTATATATAGTGGGGGAGATGGAGGACTTCTTACCTTTGCCTTTGGTGCAGCCCTTCCCTTCTCCCAAGTCCTTCTCCTCTCCCGTGGTGCTTGGCGAAGCCCTGCAGGATTGCCACGCTCCTCCATCACCACCATGCCATTGTGCTGCTGCTGGATGGAGTCTTCCTCAACCTCTCCCTCTCTCCTTGCTGGATCAAGGCATGGGAGACGTCACCGGGCTGTACGTGTGTTGAACGCGGAGGTGCCGTCCGTTCGACACTAGGATCTCCGGTGATTTGGATCACGACGACTACGACTCCATCAACCCCGTTCACTTGAACGCTTCCGCTTAGCGATCTACAAGGGTATGTAGATGCACTTTCCTTCCCCTCGTTGCCGGTTTCTCCATACATAGATCTTGGTGGTACGTAGGAAAATTTTGAATTTCTTCTACGTTCCCCAACAATTACACCGCTGCATAGAGGGGGGAAGAGTTGGTGGTGAAGGCGGTGAAATTGTTGGTGAAGATGACCGTGATGATGATGGCCCCCGGTGGCACTCCGGCGCCACCGTAAGCGAGGGGGAGAGAGCCCCCCTCCTTCTTCCTTGACCTCCTCCCTAGATGGGAGAAGGGTTTCCCCTCTGGTCCATGGCCTCCATGGCGTGGGAGGGGCGAGAGCCCGTCCGAGATTGGATATGTCTATCTGTCTCTCTCTGTTTCTGCGTTCTCAGATTCTTCCCTTTCACCGTTTCTTATATTCCCGGAGATCCGTAACTCCGATTGGGCTAAAATTTTGACACGATCTCTATCCAGAAATTAGCTTTCTTACAATGCCCCCCTACCTCGTTCCCACCTCGGACACTGGTTCGCGTTGATTCTTCTTCCCAAAAATCATAATTATTCCAAAAAAAATCTCTGGGCCCGTCGGAGCTCCACCGACGTACTTCTTCCTCCTATATATATCAACGTACCCCCAAACGATCGGGGACGGAGCCGAAAAACTAATTCCACCGCCGCAACTTTTGGTATCCACGAGATCCCATCTTGGGGCCTGTTCCGGAGCTCCGCCGTAGGGCGCATCGATCACGGAGGGCTTCTACATCATCATCCAAGCCTCTCCGATGAAGTGTGAGTAGTTTACTTCAGACCTACGGGTCCATAGCTATTAGCTAGATGACTTCTTCTCTCTTTTTGGATCTCAGTACAATGTTCTCCCCCTGTCTTGTGGAGATCTATTCGATGTAATCTTCTTTTTGCGGTGTTTGTTGAGACCGATGAATTGTGGGTTTATGATCCAGTTTACCTATGAATAACATTTCAATCTTCTCTGAATTATTTAATGTATGATTGGTTATCTTTGCAAGTCTCTTCGAATTATCAGTTTGGTTTGGCCTACTAGACTGGTTGTTCTTGCCATGGGAGAAGTGCTTAGCTTTGGGTTCGATCTTGCGGTGTCCTCTCCCAGTGACATAAGGGGAAGCTAGGCACGTATTGTATCGTTGCCATCGAGGATAACAAGATGGGGTTTTCATCATATTGCATGAAACTATCCCTCTACATCATGCCATCTTGCTTAAGGCGTTACTCTGTTTTTAACTTAATACTCTAGATGCATGCTGGATAGCGGTTGATGAGTGGAGTAATAGTAGTAGATGCAGAATCGTTTCGGTCTACTTGTCTCGGACGTGATGCCTATATACATGATCATACCTAGATAATCTCATAACTATGCTCAATTCTGTCAATTGCTCAACAGTAATTTGTTCACCCATCGTAGAATACTTATGCTCTTGAGAGAAGCCACTAGTGAAACCTATGGCCCCCGGGTCTCTTTCTTATCATATTAATCTCCATCACTTTATTATTGCTTTGCTTTTACTTTTTACTTTGCATCTTTATACCAAAAGTACCTAAAATATTATTTATCATATCTCACTTTCGTAAGTGAGCGTGAAGGGATTGACAACCCCTAAGCGCGTTGGTTGCGTTGAGCTATTGTTTTGTGTAGGTACAAGGGACTTGAAGCGTAGCCTTGTACTGGATTGATACATTGGTTCTCAAAAACTGAGGGAAATACTTAGGCTACTTTGCTGCATCATCATCTCTTCTTCGGGGAAATCCAACGAAGTGCTCAAGAGGTAGCAAGAAAAATTTCTGGCGCCGTTGCCGGGGAGTCTACGCAAAAGTCAACATACCAAGTACCCATCACAATCCCTATCTCCCGCATTACATTATTTGCCGTTTGCCTCTCGTTTTCCTCTCCCCCACCTCACCCTTGCCGTTTCATTCGCCCTCTCTCTCTCTCTCCTCCCTCTCTATTTGCCTCTTTTTGCCCGTTTGCCTTTTGTTTGCTCGTCTGTTAGTTTGCTTGTTTGTCGCGATGGCTCAAGATAATACTAAATTGTGTGACTTCACCAATACCAACAATAATGATTTCCTTAGCACTTCGATTGCTCCTCTTACCGATGCCGAATCTTGTGAAATTAATGCTGCTTTGCTGAATCTTTTCATGAAAGATCCGTTTTCCGGCCTTCCTAGTGAAGATGCCGCTACCCATCTTAATCGCTTCGTTGGTTTGTGTGACATGCAAAAGAAGAAAGATGTTGATAAGGATATTGTTAAATTGAAGCTACTTCCTTTTTCGCTCAGAGATCGTCCTAAAGCTTGATTTTCATCTTTTCCTAAAAATAGTATTGATTCATGGAATAAGTGCAAAGATGCTTTTATCTCTAAGTATTTTCCTCCCGCTAAGATCATCTCTCTTAGAAACGATATTATGAATTTTAAGCAACTTGATCATGAACATGTTGCACAAGCTTGGGAGAGGATGAAATTAATGATACGTAATTGCCCCACTCATGGTTTGAATTTGTGGATGATTATACAAAAAATTTATGCCGGATTGAATTTTGCTTCTATAAATATTTTAGATTCGGCCGCAGGAGGCACTTTTATGGAAATCACTTTAGGAGATGCAACTAAAATCCTAGATAATATTATGGTTAATTATTCTTAATGGCACACTGAAAGATCTACTAATAAAAAGGTGCATGCGATAGAAGAAATTAATGTTTTGAGTGGAAAGATGGATGAACTTATGAAATTGTGTGCTACTAAGAGTGTCTCTTTGTTTAACGAGATTTTGTCACTTATTTACCTGGCCCGCATGTCATATAGAAAATATAAATAATAATATGAAGCACTAGTTTATACATTCAAGAGCACAAGTGAATGTGCCGTACGTGCATTTTCTTCCCTCTCTCAAATACTTGTGCTAATTTCCTTGGCTTAATTAGGTGGGCTTGACATCATGATACAGCCCATGCCCTGATGGATGGATGCATGGCCGGAGGGACACTATTTATCAATCTTTTATATAGCATTACTAAAATAGCTTGATGGTGCAACCAAAGGATTAACCCGTACATACATAAAAATAGTGACAATACCTACCAAACGTACGCATGCATGGCCGAACGGCCTGATGGATATTTGCCTGTGAGTTAGTTAGCAGTGCATACTTATCTAGCAAATGGATTGGTACGTGCAGCTCACCATGCAAACCTGATAAGCAAGCCGCTGCGCATGAATCGGCCGTTCGCCAACAGCCTGCGGCGGCGCGCTCGGATCTCCCTCGCTCATCCACTAACCTAGCTCCTATCTATAAAAGGATACCATCCGATCTCTCGCGAGGGGCGAGGCGCACACAAAGGGGCTGGCCGCCAGGCCGCTCTCACGCACGCGGCTGCCGCCGGCGGGCTATACACCGGAGAGGGGCACAACCACACACGCGGCCGTCAGGCTGCTCACGCGCACACACGCACGCATAGACGACGCCGCCCTGCACATCCACGCACGTCCGGAGAGGCAACTCACGCAAACTTCCATCCATCACGCAACACCTCCAGCATCCATCCATCCACCACATCCATCCGTCACCGGCGCACTAGCCGGCCACCAAGCACCACATTCATCCATTCACCAACGCACACATCCATCCATCACGTAGCACACATCCATAGATCCATCCATTCACGTGCGCACGGCCGCCGCACAACTCCCATCTCATTCCTAGCTATACAACACCTCAATTCTTTTCCCCGATCTATACACACGCGAGGAGTTCAACATGCATAAAATCTCTCCCGTTCTCTTCGTCAAGCTGGCCGGCCGACTGGCTGTACGTCTCCACGCAACCTCAGGTAATCAAGGTGAGGTTTATGTTTGTTGTATACAGGTACAAGGAGCAGGCAGAAGCCGCCGGCAAGCACGCATGGAGAGGCCGTCGAAAGTCTGGCCCTTGCCCTTGTGAAGATTGGATGGCCTATCTGAAAATAAACAACATGCATGCGCTACGCGGAGAGTACGAGCCGGTCACTGGGGATGACACTCGTGTGATCCCGTCGCCGCCGCCGGAGATGACTGCACCGGAACAAGAAACTGCACCGACACCGCGGAGATCGTCTACACCAAGCCTTTCATTTTCAGGTGTCATGTTCTTGGCTGGAGACGACTCGGGAGCTACCGGAGCTCGCCAACGACACAGCCCAACCGCTAGCCCCGACGCTATTCTAACATGGCGGTCTAAAGGTCTCCGGCGAACAGGTTACGATGCACAGGTCACAACAAACAGGTCACCGGCGAACAGATCCATGGCGTTCCAATCGCGGTGCACAGGTTTGGTGTCTTGCTTCCCGGATGTGACGGCGCGGCGGAGCCGGAGCTAGGTGATGACGCGGTCCGGGACTCACTTCCCCCTTCATGGCGTACAGATCTTTGGTCGAACCAAAGTTTGCAGCGACATAGTACAAGATCGGTCACTCCTTCGAGAGGTGCACCTACCGTGGCGAACAGGTCCTTGGCGTATAGGTCCACGGCGTTGCTGGCGTACAGGTCACCCTTTGGCCTAGTACCAGCCCAAGGCGACGCGGCCTCTACAACGCTACCTTTGTCTTGGCGGACCGCCAAATACTTGGCGTCTAGCAAAGACGAGGCGCCAACCACCCCGGCCACGCCATTGTTAGCGTGTGTCAGTTTTTACACTGATGCCGGTCTCCCCAAACCATCACTCCCGCAAGGTGTACCCCCTTGCACACCCCGATGAAGTAACCGGCCGTCGAGAAGTCTAAGTCGGGCGCGACCCATGCCACACCGACAACAAATATTCCAGCGCTGCCAAGACCGACGAGGCACAACGGTCTGAGGTCTACATCGACGAGCTCGCATTGTCGTCATCTTCAAGCAACGCCGCCACGCGGCGACACTCGAATCTACTCCGACTTATACATCAACACACTCCGCAAACCCCGTCCAAGCTCCGACGAGGCGAAGCCACTTCACCGACATGTCTTCTTCCGATGAAGCTATCCATATCTTGCCGGACACCGACGAGGCGAAGGCAAGACATACTGTGTCTGACACCGACGAGGAGGACACCACCAGGCCGGGCACCGACGAGGCGAAAGCCAACCATCTGTCTGAGCTGACGAGGCCAGACATCTTCATCATCGGGCATCGACAAGTCGGAGGGATGTGACTAAGCATCGCCGGAGCGACGGACGTACCGCTCCACTCTTCTATTCCGCCACATCATCACCATCATCTACACCGAGCACTTGGAGAAGACGAGACTAGAAGACGACGACCATTGCAGCAGCTTAATCGGAGGTGGTCCGCGAATTTGACTCGTGGATGTAATTAATCGGGAGCCTTCCGAGGCCCCGTGAACCAGAACCTCACATCGCCCAAGTCATATCGGCCGCGCTAGCAGGCCATGGAGCGCTTATGTAATGGAAGCTTGTAATTTTGTTTCTCCAATGAGAGATTAATAAAGTGCAAGTTTACCTATCTTTTATTTGTGTACTTAGTACACTGGCACGCCCGCATATTTATTTCCCCTGGCGCGTAGAGAGATAATAACACGATAACCATCGTTGTTTGTTATTATTTTTCGTTTCAAACACCCTTCTGATCCTAATGATATGCCTTTGTATACTTTGATTGAGAATAATAATGAATCTATGGATGTGAATTTTGTTGGTAGGAATAATTTTGGTAACAACGCATATAGAGGGAATTTCAATCCTAGACCTTATCCTAGTAATCCTTATAATAATTATGGAAATTCCTACAACAATTCTTGTGGAAATTATAATAAGATGCCCTCTGATTTTGAATCTAATATTAAATAATTTATTACTTCGCAAAAGAATTTTAATGCTATGATTGAAGAGAAATTGCTTAAGATTGATGATTTGGCTAGGAACTTGATAGAATTTCTCTTGAGATTGATTCTTTAAAGTTTAGATCTATTCCTCCTAAGCATGATATCAATGAGTCTCTCAAAGCCATGAGAGTTTCCATTGACGAGTGCAAGGAAAGAACTGCTAGGACGCGTGCTATGAAAGATGCACTACTAGGAAAAGGCCTACTAATGGCGCACCAGTTTTGCCTACTAATGGCGCATCACTGGTGCGTCATTACTAGCACACCATTAGTAATTTTTACTAATGGCGCACCACTGATGCGCCATTAGTATCTGGTATACTAATGGCGCACCATTGGTGCGCCATTAGTATAGGCCACAGTGCGCCATTAGTATAGGCCACTGGTGCGTCATTAGTAAAGGTCACGGTGCGCCATTAGTATTTTTGAATTTTGAAGGCGGGAAAATAGTAGTGGCGCACCGTCTAACCCCCACCGTGCGCCATTGCTATTTTTGAATTTTGAATTTGGATCTGGATCATGATGTTTTTGCCCATTTTTTGCTAGTTTTTTTGGCTCGTTTTTTGGCACGATATTGTTTCAATTTTTTTTCCTGTTTTTGGATCTTGTACGTTCTTTTGCCGTGTTCTTTTGCCGGAGAGGAGTTCACCGGAGAGGAGGAGGAGGAGGTCACCGGAGAGGCGCTTGCCTACATCGCCGGAGAGGAGGAGGAGGTCGCCGGAGAGGAGTTCACCGAAGCATCAGAGAGGAGGAAGGAGAAACCATGAGGGAATGGGAGGAGAGGAGGGAGGAGGAGCTCACCGGAGAGGAGGGAGGAGAAACCATGAGGGGAGGGGAGGGAGGAGGAGGTTCCCGGAGAGGAGGAGGTTGCCGGAGAGGAGGAGGAGGTC
>NC_057809.1:5677532-5707883 GCF_018294505.1 Triticum aestivum | reverse complement strand
TGGAGGAGAGGAGAGGAGGAGATGGAGTGGAGGAGAGGTGGAGTGGAGGAGGTGCGCCCAGCCATATATACGACATAGTAATGGCGCACCGTGGGCAGGTGCGCCATTACTAACTTTTTTTTTTATTTTTTTGACTTATTTTGAATTTTGAAGGCGGGAAGATACTAATGGCGCACCATGGGCAGGTGCGCCATTAGTAATTTTATTTTTATTTTTTTGACTTATTTTGAATTTTGAAGGCGGGAAGATACTAATGGCGCACCATGGGCAGGTGCGCCATTAGTAACTCTTTTTTTTATTTTTTTGACTTATTTTAAATTTTGAAGGCGGGAAGATACTAATGGCGCACCATGGGCAGGTGCGCCATTAGTGAGTTTGAATTTTTTTGAATTTTTTTGCCTCTCCAGATCTTAAAAGCCCCGTATCTTTTTTCTGTTAGGTTTTTGAGGATTTTGAAAATGTTTAACGGGGTTCCCCCGTTAAATTCGGATGTAACTTTTCGAGTATATGATTTTTCATATAAAAAACTTTTTCATCCGAGTTAGTATGCAAAAGTTATGCCCATTTTTACAAATTCACGAGAGATTTTGCAAATGAAGTCGAAATTCATATTTGCAAATTTTCCCAACAACTAGACCACATATCACATGGGAAACTTATTTTCTTTTATTTTTTTGACATTTTCATCATTTTCTTTTATTTTTTAAAAAACTAATAAGGCGATCAGGGGGGGGGGGATGTGCATTCGGTGGAAGTGGTGGCCAAGTTACTAATGGCGCACCGTGGCATGGTGCGCCATTACTAGTTCAACTAGTAGTGGCGCACCACTCCCACGGTGCGCCATTAGTAGTTTTGACAAAAATTTTAAAAAAAATTTAATTTTTTTTACTAATGGCGCACCGTGGATGTGGTGCGCCATTACTAGTTGAACTAGTAATGACGCACCACTCCCACGGTGCACCATTAGTAGTTTTGAAAAAATTAAAATTTTTTTTACTAATGGTGCACCCGCGGATGTGGTGCGCCATTAGTATTTGGAGACTAATGGCGTACCAACACATGGTGCGCCATTAGTATATAGTAATGGCGCACCACATGTCTGGTGCGCAATTAGTGTCAATTCCATCTATAGCCCCTTTCCTAGTAGTGATGCCTTTATTAAAGCGTGTTCTTCCAATCCCTATGAAAATCAAGATGAAGATCTAAAAGTTATTGATGTGTCTCCTATTAAATCTTTGTTTTGCAATATAAATCTTGATAAAACTGAATATGATCCACCTATACCTAGAAGGCGTGCTAAAAATTCGGAGTATTTAGATCTTGATGACGAAATTGATGAAAGTGGGATTTAAAGAAATAAAACTATAGATGTTGCTAAACCTACTATATTGGATTTCAAGGAATTTAATTATGAAAATTGCTGTTTAATTGATTGTATTTCCTTGTTGCAATCCGTGCTAAATTCTCATCATGCTTATAGTCAAAATAAAGCCTTTACCGAACATATTGCTGATGCCTTGATGAAATCTTATGAAGAAAAACTTGAGTTGAAAGCTTCTATCCCTAGAAAAATTTATGATGAGTGGGAACCTACTATCAAAATTAAAATTAAAAATTATGAGTTCCATGCTTTGTATGATTTGGGTGCTAGTGTCTCTACTATTCGCAAAACTTTGTGTGATTTGCTAGATTTATGTGATTTTGATGATTGCTCTCTAAACTTGCATCTTGCAGATTCCATTATTAAGAAACCTATGGGAAGAATTAATGATGTTCCTATTGTTTCAAATAGGAATTATGTGCCCGTAGATTTTATCGTTCTTGATATAGATTGCAATCCTTCTTGCCCTATTATTCTCGGTAGACTTTTCCTTGGAACGGTTGGTGCAATTATTGACATGAAGGAAGGGAATATTAGATTTCCATTTCCATTAAAAAAGGGCATGGAACACTTTCCTAGAAAGAAAATAAAATTACCATATGAATCTATCATGAGAGCCACTTATGGATTGCCTACCAAAGATGGCAATACCTAGATCTATTGTTGCTCGCTATGCCTAGCTAGGGGCGTTAAACGATAGCGCTTGTTGGGAGGCAACCCAATTTTATTTTTATTCCTTGCTTTTTTCTCCTGTTTCGTAATAAATAATTTATCTAGATTATGTTTTGGTTGTGTTTTTTATGTTTAATTAGTGTCCGTGCCAAGTAGAACCGTTGGGAAGACTTGGGGAAAGTCTTGTTGAACTTGCTGTAAAATACAGAAACTTTAGCGCTCATGAGAACTGCTGTCATTTTTATTTGGAAAGTGTTATTTAGTTAATTATTTGTGCATATGTTTAATAGATAAATTTCTCACGTCCAGAAATTTATTTTAGAATTTTTGGGGTTCCAGATCTTGCGCTAGCTACAGATTACTACAGACTGTTCTGTTTTTGACAGATTCTATTTTTCGTGTGTTGTTTGCTTATTTTGATGAATGTATGGCTAGTAATAGTTTATAATCCATAGAGAAGTTGGAATACAGTAGGTATAACACCAATATAAATAAATAATGAGTTCATTACAGTACCTTGAAGTGGTCTTTTGTTTTCTTTCGCTAACAGAGCTCACGAGATTTTCTACTTTAAGTTTTGTGTTGTGAAGTTTTTAAGTTTTGGGTAAAGATTTGATGGATTATGGAACAAGGAGTAGCAAGAGCCTAAGCTTGGGGATTCCCATGGCACCCCAAGATAATCTGAGGACACCTAAAAGCCAAAGCTTGGAGATGCCCCGGAAGGCATCCCCTCTTTCGTCTACTTTTATCGGCAACTTTACTTGGAGCTATATTTTTATTCACCACATGATTTGTGTTTTTCTTGGAGCGTGTTTTATGATTTGAATCTTTGCTTGTTAGTCTACCACAATCATACTTGTTGTACACACCTTTTGAGAGAGCCATACATAAATTGGAAGTTTACTCTATGTGCTTCACTTATATCTTTTGAGCTTTATAGTTTTTCTCTATGTGCTTCACTTATATCTTTTGAGCTTTATAGATTTCGCTCTAGTGCTTAACTTATATCTTTTAGAGCACGGCGGTGGATTTGTTTTATAGAAACTATTGATCTCTCATGCTTCACTTAGATTATTTTGAGAGTCTTTAATAGCATGGAAATTTTCTTAATAATAATATGCTTGGTGTTCAAGATTTGTGAATTTAATAGCACCATTATCTTCATGATAGAGAGTCTCTCATTTTGTCACTTTCATATACTAGTGGGAATCTTTCATTATAGAACATGGCTTGTATATTTCAATGATGGGCTTCGTCAAAATGCCCTAGGTCTTTGTGAGCAAGCAAGTTGGATGCACACCCACTTAGTTTCAGTTTTGAGCTTTCATATACTTATGACTCTAGTGCATCTGTTGCATGGCAATCCCTACTCACTCACATTGATATCTATTGACGGGCATCTCCACAGCCCGTTGATAAGCGTAACATGACCCCCCTTATAGCAACGATTTTTTCCGTATCTAAATGTCCATATATCCGTTGTTAGTGTATTTACCAACGGTTTGAGATGCGTAGCCTTATCCAGTGTTGCTAGCGCATAGTGCAACGCTTATACTTCCGTTGGTAAAAGGGACCGTTGCAAGAATGCAACACATAAGACACACTTGCGCAACACTTATATACGTTGGCGCTTAATGCACAGGAATCAAGATCCAATTGCTTGGCAACGAAGAATTTGCAACGCTTCATGTGTTCATATATATAATGTGAATATATTGCCAACAATTAAATTAACTCTCCGTGTAATAGTGATAATTATGTATTTCAAGTGAACAGAAAACAAAAGAATATACTCACAATAGGAAGAAATTATATATTTGATAAATATATTGGATTACAATAGTTGATATTACACGAGGAACATCATCCAAATGTGATGTGTAATCTAAATGTTTTCTTGACACTAAAACTTAAACTGAAAGCATACATTAACATCCGTACAACTTATCTAAAACTGAACCGGGGAACATCATCCCTAAAACTTAACCAGAACTGAAAGCCTCCATCATCTTCATCATCACCATCATCATCGTCACTGCAGTATACTTGCCACGCACCCATATAATCATCCATTTAACTTTTGAATCTACAGACAAAAAAACACAAATTAACTGTTAACACACAATGCATTGACATGATGCAAGAAGTGACAGAGGCATGATATTAGCCATTATATCTGTTGGTATATCTCTATATGTGAACTCCAGAAATTCATCTACACCAGCTGAGTAATGTGGACTTTCTCTAGGAAATCGCAATAGTAATTTGGCGAATTCTAAATCCATTGCACACTGCATAAAAATAACAAATATTACTGTAGTTGTAACCATGAATGAACAGCACAAGCTTAACTTGTAAACAAAGTTCCTATCGCCGTACAACAAAAATTCACAATTATATTGTTTTTCAACAATGCAAGGATCCTCCTCCCAGCCTCTCCAACATACCAAGCAGAATTTTCTTCAAACATTGTAAAAAAAGGCTAGTAAGGTTATTCTACCATGCACACTAGACATCAACCCATGCACGGCCTAACATTTTTGTGTTTCACATTGTTCGCTAGAAATAACTACTATGGTGATCTGAAATTGTTAGCTCTTATATGACATCAGTAATGGTTTCTCCTTATGCTATTTCTCTTTAAGAAAAAAGATGAAATTAGAGATAAATTATCTATGCGAGGACCATGTCCACCAGCTGCTACATTGGCACACTCATTGTCATGACGGTGGCCTTGGTCTGATGTAGTTAGGAGAAGACACCTAAAAAGGTCGTTGGGGAATTTCTAAGATGTACAAACCATAGGCACAAAGAGTCATATGTCATTAGAAATTGCAATAAATTAGGTCTAAGATTTAAAGCGTCAATATGATCAAAAGAAAACACTAAGTATGCCTGATGGCACATATATTTCCACATGCAATGAAACAAACTACGAAGAAACTGACCTTGTCAGATCAAATATGCGGTAGAATTGGTAATTGTTAAGTTCATTCTGTCCTCTGCTTGCACACCACATACCTGCACTGGTACACAGTGCTAATTAGCTCAAGTAAACATTTATTTTCTTTTGAATTGAAAAGAAACTGTGATAATTTGTGTGCTGCAAATACAAGAGAAAACATATGTTTTCTCTGATACATAGTGACATTATTTTTATAAATCACACAAATAATTATAATTTGAGGTGTACCTCAAAATATTAAGAAAGGTACATAAAAATCTACCAAACTGGACCATCATAATTTTTATACTGTGAGCTTATGCTTTTGCACATGCATCACACAGGCTGACTATACGTATATAATTATATTAACTACTGAGGATAAAAAAATAGCCACCATGCTGATATTAAACTAATTGTCGACCTGCAGACATGCAGGCATTGGCACACAGACTCAAGCATCACACGTTCAAAGTTAATTAGGCTACATTGTTATGCATGCAATTTAATAGACCTAGTGCGTACCATAGGCGGAGGCAGGGTGATGCGACCAATTAGTTAGCCGAGTAGATTTGATTAGAAAGAAGAGAGACCATTGCGTAACAACTAACAAACATCAAAGTTATGGTGGTCAGACCTGAGTAGATGGCCATGATAGGTGATACAACAGTCGCAGATGTTCTCAATTCTACAACAATTCTGCGTTAAATTCTCACTTCTACAACAACTCACTAGAACAAGTGAGCATTGCTACCTACTTGAGCTGTAATAATAGAAATATGACCATATGACAGAGTGACTGATCAGGCCTACAACTTTACACATAAGCGGAAAGTGGATCTTTGAATCATCTACATCAATCACGAGAGTAAGATAACAAGCCTTACCATACAATCAGTCAATCACACAATCAACGACAGCAACCAACGACTGCACAATCAAGTTTCACTTCCATGAGTTCGTGATAGTCTCCTAAACCATAACTAGAATCAATTCGTTCACAGCAAGAGGCTTCAGTTGGAATCTCCCCTCCGCACAAACCAGCTATAATTCAACCTGTCAGTCAACATCAGGGACTGGAAAGTCGTAAGTACCAATTCCCAACTATACTGAAGTGAAGCAGAACAAGATGGGGGAAATAAAATTGGAAGAAAAGAAGTGGTCCGGCTCACCACAACAGCTTGATCGCGAGGGTGGTTGTAGCGGCAACTCTCCCCATAGTCGCAGGCCACCGTGCGGAGGTATTAGACACAGTTGGTCGTAGGGGAACGGTGACGAGGGGCAACGCGCCGGGAAGCAGGGGAGTGTTGAGGAGGGACGGCGTGCCGGGATGGAGGGTCGCAGGGGAGCGGTGAGGGGCAGCATGCTGGGATGGAGGATCGCAGGGGAGTGTGACGGGCGGCGCTTCGGGATGCAGATAGGGCGAGGGGCGGCAGCCGGCGTGGGAGCTATAGGATCCAGAAGAATAGGGAGACTGGGGACAGGGAATGACCTAGATTAAAGCAAACTTGGGCTGGGCTGGGTTAGTGCGTTGGCCTTTATTTGGAGTTATGGGCAGTTGCAGTGTAGTAGGAGTATGTATTGGTACAACGCATATGCTACAATGCCTATATCCGTATCTACTGTGCGTTTTGCAACATACAGCTAAAACGTTGTAGAATATATGTTGCTTTATAGAGGGTATCCTTGTAGTGAGTTGATGTGAGACTATCTTCCCCTCTTTTTGTCTTCTCCACAACCACCACTCTATTCCACATATAGTGCTTTATCCATGGCTCACGCTCATGTATTGCGTGAAGATCGAAAAAGTTTTGAAAATGTCAAAAGTATGAAACAATTGCTTGGCTTGTCATCGGAGTTCTACATGATTTAAATATTTTGTGTGGTGAAGATAGAGCATAGCCAGACTATATGATTTTGTAGGGATAGCTTTCTTTGGCCATGTTATTTTGAGAAGACATAATTGCTTTGTTAGTATGCTTGAAGTATTATTATTTTTATGTCAACATTAACTTTTGTCTTGAATCTTTTGGATCTGAATATTCATACCACAATTAAGAAGATTTACATTGAAATTATACCAAGTAGCACTCTGCATCAAAAATTCTCTTTTTATCATTTACCTACTCGAGGACGAGCAGGAATTAAGCTTGGGGTTGCTTGATACGTCTCCAACGTATCTATAATTTTTGATTGCTCCATGCTATATTGTTTTACTGTTTTGGACTATATTGGGCTTTATTTTCCACTTTTATATTATTTTTCGGGCTAACCTATTAACCAGAGGCCCAGCCCAGAATTGTTGTTTTTTCCCTATTTCAGTGTTTCGGAGAAACAGAATATCAAACGGAGTCCAAACGAAATAAAATCTTCGCAAACATGATTTTCTCATCAGATAAGACCCATGAGACTTGGACCCTCCATCAAGAAAGACACGAGGTGGTCACGAGGGTAGGGGGCGCCCCCCCTAGGGCGCACCCCCTGCCTCGTGGGCCCCTCGGAGCTCCACCGACGTACTTCTTCCTCCTATATATCCACGTACCACCAAACGTTCGGGGACATAGCCGAAAACCTAATTCCACCGCCGCAACTTTCTGTATCCATGAGATCCCATCTTGGGGCCTGTTTCGGAGCTCTGCCGGAGGGGGCATCGATCACGAAAGGCTTCTACATCATCATCCAAGCCTCTCCGATGAAGTGTGAGTAGTTTACTTCAGACCTACGGGTCCATAGTTAGTAGCTATATGACTTCTTCTCTCTTTTTGGATCTCAATACAATGTTCTCCCCCTCTCTTGTTGAGATCTATTCGATGTAATCTTCTTTTTGCGGTGTGTTTGTTGAGACCGATGAATTGTGGGTTTATGATCCAGTTTATCTATGAATAATATTTGAATCTTCTCTGAATTCTTTTATGTATGATTGGTTATCTTTGCAAGTCTCTTCGAATTATCAGTTTGGTTTGGCCTACTAGATTGGTTGTTCTTGCCATGGGAGAAGTGCTTAGCTTTGGGTTCGATCTTGTGGTGTCCTTTCCCAGTGACAGAAGGGGCAGCGAGGCACGTATTGTATCGTTGCCATAGAGGATAACAAGATGGGGTTTTTATCATATTGCATGAAACTATCCCTCTACATCATGTCGTCCTGCTTAAGGCGTTACTCTGTTTTTAACTTAATACTCTAGATTCATGCTGGATAGTGGTCGACGAGTGGAGTCATAGTAGTAGATGCAGAATTGTTTCGGTCTACTTGTCTCGGACGTGATGCCTACATACATGATCATACCTAGATAATCTCATAACTATGCTCAATTCTGTCAATTGCTCAACAGTAATTTGTTCACCCACGTTATAATACTTATGCTCTTGAAAGAAGCCACTAGTGAAACCTATGGCCCCCAGGTCTCTTTCTTATCATATCAATCTCCATCACTTTATTATTGCTTTGGTTTTACTTTTTACTTTGCATCTTTATACCAAAAATACCAAAAATATTATTTATCATATCTCTATCAGATCTCACTTTCGTAAGTGACCGTGAAGGGATTGACAACCCCTAAGCGCGTTGGTTGCGTTGAGATATTGTTTTGTGTAGGTACAAGGGACTTGAAGCGTAGCCTCCTACTGGATTGATATCTTGGTTCTCAAAAACTGAGGGAAATACGTACGCTACTTTTTGTTGGAAATATGCCCTAGAGGCAATAATAAATTGGTTATTATTATATTTCCTTGTTCATGATAATCATTTATTATCCATGCTAGAATTGTATTGATAGGAAACTCAGATACATGTGTGGATACATAGACAACACCATGTCCCTAGTAAGCCTCTAGTTGACTAGCTCGTTAATCAATAGATGGTCACGGTTTCCTGACCATGGACATTGGATGTCGTTGATAACGGGATCTCATCATTAGGAGAATGATGTGATGGACAAGACCCAATCCTAAGCCTAGCACAAAGATCGTGTAGTTCGTTCGCTAAAGCTTTTCTAATGTCAAGTATCATTTCCTTAGACCATGAGATTGTGCAACTCCCGGATACCGTAGGAATACTTTGGGTGTGCCAAACGTCACAACGTAACTGGGTGACTATAAAGGTGCACTACGGGTATCTCCGAAAGTGTCTGTTGGGTTGGCACGAATCAAGACTGGGATTTGTCACTCCGTGTGACGGAGAGGTATCTCTGGGCCCACTCGGTAGGACATCATCATGTGCACAATGTGATCAAGGAGTTGATCACGGGATGATGTGTTACGGAACGAGTAAAGAGACTTGCCGGTAACGAGATTGAACAAGGTATCGGGATACCGACGATCGAATCTCGAGCAAGTATCGTACCGATAGACAAAGGGAATTGTATACGGGATTGATTAAGTACTTGACATCGTGGTTCATCCGATGAGAACATCGTGGAGCATGTGGGAGCCAACATGGGTATCCATATCCCGCTGTTGGTTATTGACCGGAGAACGTCTCGGTCATGTCTGCATGGTTCCCGAACCCGTAGGGTCTACACACTTAAGGTTCGATGACGCTAGGGTTATAAAGGAAGTTTGTATGTGGTTACCGAATGTTGTTCGGAGTCCCGGATGAGATCCCGGACGTCACGAGGAGTTCCGAAATGGTCCGAAGGTAAAGATTTATATATGGGAAGTCCTGTTTTGGTCACCGGAAAAGTTTCGGGGTTTATCGGTAACGTACCGGAACCACCGGGAGGGTCCCGGGGGTCCACCATGTGGGGCCACCAGCCCCGGAGGGATGCATGGGCCAAGTGTGGGAGGGGACCAGCCCCAGGTGGGCTGGTGCGCCCCCCACCAAGGCCCAAGGCGCAAGGGAGTGGGAAAGGGGGGCAAACCCTAGGGCAGATGGGCCTTAGGGCCCATCCTGGTGCGCCTCCCTCTCCCCCTCCCCTTGGCCGCCCCCTAGATGGGATCTAGGGGCTGCCACCACCCCTAGGGAGGGAACCCTAGGTGGGGGCGCCCCCGGTGATAGTTTCCCAAGTCTGATGTCTCAATTGAGTTTGAGCCTCGCCATACACCAGAGTCAGCCTCCACGGGTCAAAACCCGGGTCACGCACCTCGCAATCCAAATGATAGTCAGAATAGCCAGAAATATCAATATTAATTGTATTATTCCAAAACAAACCAATGCCTCCGCTTCTACCAACACTGCTCACAGCATAACCTTTATCAAAACCAATTGAAGTAGCTAGACTTTCTACCCTACCTTTGTCTATTTGAGTTTCTAGAATACAAAGCAAGGTAGGGGCAAAGTTCTTCACGATCTCGCGAAGTTCACGAACTGTCGAGGCTTTGCCCACACCTCGATAGTTCCAACAGATGATACTCATTGTTCTCGGCGGTACTCCTCACGGGAGCCCGCTAATGCTACTTTGTTTGCTTCGTTTTCTCCTTCCTCTATGTTCCCTTCCACTTCAAAACCATGCATTCCATTGCTGTCCAACTTCCTTCCCTGGCCTTCACCTTTCTTTGATCTTTTCACTTCTTTCCTCGGAGAAACATATACTGGGGGCATCGGTGGCACCCCCGACGGCTTCTCCCTCACCACCATCGCTGTGGACTCAATTTTTGTTGCTGCAACCCCCCCCCCCTTTTCCACCGCTGGCTCTGGCAACATAGCTGCCGTTTTGTCAGCCGAGAGACGCTTGAGCGAGACTCCAGCTGGCCCATTAACTCCATCCTTAGATATGTTCGTTCTCCTCCCATCCACCACTTCTGATCCTCCATTGTTACCGCTCATGGGGCCTTTATTTTTCCATCCATCGTGATTAAGAGGCTGCGTCTGCCACTGCAAATCATACTGGTTTGGCTGCGTAGTCTCCCCTTCTCCTTGTTGTCCGGGCGCCCCCGGTGCTTCTCCATGGGGCTGCGGTGGCCGGGCGTTAAAGCGCCAGCTCTGTTTTGGGTTATAATGTTCCCCGCCCCTACCGTGTCCCCCCCCCCTCGCAAAACTTCCTCTCCCTCTCTGTGATTGAGAAAAACCTCGCCCTAGAGCTCGAACTCTAACATTATCTGCAAATAAAAAGTCTCCCCACTCAAACGCCGCTTCATCATGCACACCATCACCGCACTCCTCATGCCAATGCCCGAACTCTCCACAATTGTAACAGAAAATTGGCAATGATTAGCAATGCTGTGCAAGCATCGTGGGCCAAACCGGAGAAGGTAATTTGTATAAATTATTTGATATGAATGCTACTTTCCAAAAATACAAAGGTGAACATTATTCCATGTGCACACATATAATTAGTAAATTTTAGAAAAATTCAAAACATTATGAGATTCTGGGTGATCAAACTTGGCCGACCATTCTCCTCACCTGTTTAGTTTAGTAAAGAAGGACGCGACTAACAAACAGTCGACTGTACGCTAAGCATCAGATCCACACGAGTACTAGTTATAAACATGACAAAATTGCTGATGTCAGCCAAGATTCCTCTAAAATTCAGATTTCAAAATGTTTTGTAGCTCAAACCGTTGATCCGATTGAAAAATTGTTTTCACATAAAAAATTTGTCACGATGAGATCTTCGAAACTAGATCCCATGTTGGTATGTTTCGATGATTTTTGGGGTCAAAAGTTACCATGCATATGCATAAGCTACATAAGTTATCAATCTATTCACACCAGACTTACCAGGCATCAAATTAAACTAGAAGTTTTTGGCAACGTTTCAATGACTTTTATAGGTCGAATGTTATCACTTGATTCTATAAAGAGTTACCCGAGTTACCAATATTGTTCATATGTTTTTTTACTGGCAACATTACATCGGTTGTTTGAACTACTCACGGACAATTATCAATTCGAATACTAGATATTACCGCAACCACCCACGTAACTACATCACTACTGTAGTGTTTTTGCTACTACCTAGCAGGCTGGGTAACCTGTATCATGCCATGGCGATAATTTAGCATAATCAATCTACTAACTATGTTAAATTCTTCCTAAATCTAGAGATATGATCACATATGCATGTCACCACAAAATCACAAGGGTAGAGTTAAGCATCCTGACATACTATAAGTTATCAGGCCGAAGCAGTGTGAGTTATGAGGCCAAAGCAGTAGGAATTATCAGGTAGAACCAATTTAACTTACCATGCTGGAAAAAAAAGAATGAGTTGAACATGCTAAGAGAGTGAGTTAAACATTCTGGCACTATATAAGTTATCAAGTTGCATAAAGCTCTCTCATGTTGAATGTAAAAATAAAGTGTTAAAAGAAGATCAAATTAAACTGTACACACGGTATAATTTATCAGGCTAAAACAATATGAATTATCAGGTAGTATACCATGCCAAAAAACATAGATTCAATTAACCAAGCTAACAAAAAATGGTTGTTATTATGCTTAAATACATGAAGTTATCAGGCTCTAGCTGCCTATGTCATCAAGATGAAGTAAAACATGAGTGTTGAAAGCAGTCCGAGTTAAACATTGTAACACGTCACAAGTTATCACGCTGACATTTTGTATTTATGAGGCTCAAGTTACATAAGTTATTTAGTTGAGGTAAAATTATAACTATTGAAAGCGGTTAGAGTTATACATGCTAACACAATGTAATTTATCAAGCTAAATCAATGTGAATTATCAGGTAGAAACAAAATTGGAGTTGCCACACTAAAAAACAAAATGGGTTAAATAGGGAAATAAAAGTGATTTTTATCATGACACCCTAGGAGTAATCAAGTGGAAGAAAAAACATGAGTGTTGAAAAGTAGTTCAAGTTAATCATTCGTACACATCACAACTTATCAGGCTGACATATTATAACTATCAGCCTCAAGTTACATAACTTATCAGGTTAAAAGTAAAAAAATGAAGTGTTGAAAGCGGAATAAGTTAAATTGCTACACATAGTATAATATAGCAGGCCAAAAATGTATGAATTATCAGGCTAAAAAGTATGAATTATCAGGTAAAAGTTGTTTAGGGTACCATTCTGAAAAAAATGAATTAACCAAGCTAACAAAATTGGTTGTTATCATGCACACATACTTGAACTCATCAAGGTGATACGGAGTATGTTATAAGTTATCAGGCTCAAGCTGCATAAGTCATCAAGATGAAGTAAAAATATGATTGCTGAAAAAAGCAGTTCGGGTTAACCATTCTGACACATCACGACCTATCATGTTGACATATTATAATTTATCAGCATCAAGTTGCACAAGTTATCAGGTTGAACGTAAAGTTAAAGTGTTAGAAGCAGATCCAGTTAAACAACTACACATGGTATGATTATCAGGCCAAAAACGTATGAATTATCATGTAGAAACATTTGAATTACCATGCTGAAAAATAAAATGAGTTAAAACATGCTATCAAAGTGAGTGTTATTATGCTGACACAGTAGAAAGCTACCAGACTAACATCGAATAAGCTATCGGGCTCAAGCTGAGTTGAAACAAATTCAAGTTAAAAAATATGAATTGTCAAGATAAACAATTTAGATGCCATGCTGAAAAAAGAGCCAAACAGGCTAACACATTACAAACAAAATCATACAGATTTTGCTAAGCAAAGTGATGCGAAGTTCAATACATGTTGAGTGTTATCACGCTGGCACACTAGAAGCCACCAGGCTAAACATAGTATAAGTTAACAGGCTAAAAAATTACCACAAAATCAGGAAACAAAGAACAACACAACTGGTCCAGAAAGAAACCTCATATAATCGTTTTCCCCAACCTCACTCCATACCCCTTGATAACCCACAAGTATAGGGGATCAATTGTAGCCTCTTTCGATAAGTAAGAGTGTCGAACCCAACAAGGAGCTAAAGGCAGAGCAAATATTCCCTCAAGTTCTATCGACCATCGATACAACTCTACGCACGCTTGACATTCGCTTTACCTAGAACAAGTATGAAACTAGAAGTACTTTGTAGGTGTTGTTGGATAGGTTTGCAAGATAATAAAGATTACGTAAATAAAAAGTAGGGGCTGTTTAGATAAAGACACAACTAAGTTAGTTTTAGTAAAGAGCTGGTTGTTACGAGAAAGTTATTTGTCCATAGGGAATCGATAACTAGACCGGTAATCATTATTGCAATTTTATTTGAGGGAGAGGCATAAGCTAACATACTTTCTCTACTTGGATCATATGCACTTATGATTGGAACTCTAGCAAGCATCGGCAACTACTAAAGATTCATTAAGGTAAAACCCAACCATAGCATTAAAGCATCAAGTCCCCTTTACCCATACACGAACAACCTACTTACTCAGGTCTGTGCTTCTGTCACTCACGCCATCCACCATAAGCAAATCATGAACATATTGCAAACCCTACAGCAGGGATCCCCCACGCTTGCGCGAAACGGAGAGCACCATAGGACAACACCAATAATAAAATATGCAACTCAAATCAATCTTGATCATCAAATAGCCATTAGGACAAAACGGATCTACTCAAACATCATAGGATAGCCATACATCATAGGAAAATAATATATAGCATTGAGCACCATGTTTAAGTAGAGATTACAGCGGGTAAGAGAGAGGTTACTGTTGGAAATATGCCCTAGAGGCAATAATAAATAAGTTATTATTATATTTCCTTGTTCATGATAATCGTTTATTATCCATGCTATAATTTTATTGATAGGAAACTCAGATACATGTGTGGATACATAGACAACACCATGTCCCTAGTAAGCCTCTAGTTGACTAGCTCGTTGATCAATCGATGGTCACGGTTTCCTGACCATGGACATTGGATGTCGTTGATAACGAGATCACATCATTAGGAGAATGATGTGATGGACAAGACCCAATCCTAAGCATAGCACAAGATCGTGTAGTTCGTATGCTAAAGCTTTTCTAATGTCAAGTATCATTTCCTTAGACCATGAGATTGTGCAACTCCCGGATACCGTAGGAGTGCTTTGGGTGTGCCAAACGTCACAACGTAACTGGGTGGCTATAAAGGTACACTACGGGTATCTCCGAAAGTGTCTGTTGGGTTGGCATGAATCGAGACTGGGATTTGTCACTCCGTGTGATGGAGAGGTATCTCTGGGCCCACTCGGTAGGACATCATCATATGCGCAATGTGACCAAGGAGTTGATCACGGGATGATGTGTTACGGAACGAGTAAAGAGACTTGCCGGTAACGAGATTGAACAAGGTATCGGGATACCGACGATCGAATCTCGGGCAAGTATCGTACCGATAGACAAAGGGAATTGTATACGGGATTGATCGAATCCTCGACATCTCGGTTCATCTGATGAGATCATCGTGGAACATGTGGGAACCAACATGGGTATCCAGATCCCGCTGTTGGTTATTGACCGGAGAACGTCTCGGTCATGTCTGCATGGTTCCCGAACCCGTAGGGTCTACACACTTAAGGTTCAATGACGCTAGGGTTATAAAGGAAGTTTGTATGTGGTTACCGGATGTTGTCCGGAATCCCGGATGAGATCCCGGACAGAGTTCCGGAATGGTCCGGAGGTAAAGATTTATATATGGGAAGTCCTGTTTTGGTCACCGGAAAAGTTTCTGGGTTTATTGGTAACGTACCGGGACCACCGGGAGGGTCCCGGGGGTCCACCAAGTGGGGCCACCTGCCCCGGGGGGGCACATGGGCTGTAGGGGGTGCGCCTTGGCCTACATGGGCCAAGGGCACCAACCCCAAGAGGCCCATGCGCCTAGGGTTCAAGAAGGAAAGAGTCCCACAAAGGGAGGCACCTCCTAGGTGCCTTGGGGAGGAGGGATTCCTCCCTTGGCCGCCGCCCCCCTAGGAGATTGGATCTCCTAGGGCCGGCGCCCCCCCCTTGGCCCCCCTATATATAGTGGGGGAGATGGAGGACTTCTTACCTTTGCCTTTGGTGCAGCCCTTCCCTTCTCCCAAGTCCTTCTCCTCTCCCGTGGTGCTTGGCGAAGCCCTGCATGATTGCCACGCTCCTCCATCACCACCACGCCGTTGTGCTACTGCTGGATGGAGTCTTCCTCAACCTCTCCCTCTCTCCTTGCTGGATCAAGGCATGGGAGACGTCACCGGGCTGTACGTGTGTTGAACGCGGAGGTGCCGTCCGTTCGGCTCTAGGATCTCCGGTGATTTGGATCACGACGAGTACGACTCCATCAACCCCATTCACTTGAACGCTTCCGCTTAGCGATCTACAAGGGTATGTAGATGCACTCTCCTTCCCCTCGTTGCTGGTTTCTCCATAGATAGATCTTGGTGGTACGTAGGAAAATTTTGAATTTCTGCTATGTTCCCCAACAGTGGCATCATGAGCTAGGTCTATGCGTAGTTACTATGCACGAGTAGAACACAAAGTAGTTGTGGGCGTTGATTTTGTTCAATATGCTTACCGTTACTAGTCCAATCTTGATTCGGCGGCATTGTGGGATGAAGCGGCCCGGACCAACCTTACACGTACGCTTACGTGAGACCGGTTCCACCGACTAACATGCACTAGTTGCATAAGGTGGCTGGCGGGTGTCTGTCTCTTCCCTTTAGTCGGATCGGATTCGATGAAGAGGGTCCTTATGAAGGGTAAATAGCAATTGGCATATCACGTTGTGGTTTTGCGTAGGTAAGAAACGTTCTTGCTAGAAACCCATAGCAGCCACGTAAAACATGCAAACAACAATTAGAGGACGTCTAACTTGTTTTTGCAGGGTATGCTATGTGATGTGATATGTCCAAAGGATGTGATGAATAATATATGTGATGTATGAGATGATCATGTTCTTGTAATAGGAATCACGACTTGCATGTCGATGAGTATGACAACCGGCAGGAGCCATAGGAGTTGTCTTAATTTACTTATGACCTGCGTGTCAACATAAACGTCATGTAATTACTTTACTTTATTGCTAACCGTTAGCTGTAGTAGTAGAAGTAATAGTTGGCGACACAACTTCATGAAGACACGATGATGGAGATCATGATGATGGAGATCATGGTGTCATGCCGGTGACGATGATGATCATGGAGCCCCGAAGATGGAGATCAAAAGGAGCAATATGATATTGGCCATATCATGTCACTATTTGATTGCATGTGATGTTTATCATGTTTATACATCTTGTTTACTTAGAACGACGGTAGTAAATAAGATGATCCCTCATAATAATTTCAAGAAAGTGTTCCCCCTAACTGTGCACCGTTGTGACAGTTCGTTCGTTTCTAAGCACCACGTGATGATCGGGTGTGATAGATTCCAACGTTCACATACAACGGGTGTAAGACAGATTTACACATGCAAACACTTAGGTTGACTTAACGAGCCTAGCATGTAAAGACATGGCCTCGGAACACAGAAGACCGAAAGGTCGAGCATGAGTCGTATAGAAGATACGATCAACATGAAGATGTTCACCGAGGTTGACTAGTCCGTCTCACGTGATGATCGGACACGACCTAGTTGACTCGGATCATGTAATCACTTAGATGACTAGAGGGATGTCTATCTGAGTGGGAGTTCATAAGATGAACTTAATTATCCTGAACATAGTCAAAAGGTCTTCGCTAATTATGTCGTAGCTCGCGTTTCAGTTCTACTGTTTAGTTATGTTCCTAGAGAAAATTTAGTTGAAAGTTGATAGTAGCAATGATTCGGACTAGGTCCGTAAACTGAGGATTGTCCTCATTGCTTCATAGAAGGCTTATGTCCTTAATGCACCACTCAGTGTGCTGAACCTCGAACGTCGTCTGTCGATATTGCGAACATCTGACATACAAGTTTTGATAACTACGTGATAGTTCAGTTAAACGGTTTAGAGTTGAGGCACCAAAGACGTTTTTGAAACATCGCGAAACATATGGGATGTTTTGGGGGCTGAAATTGGGATTTCAGGCTCGTGCCCACGTCAAGAGGTATAAAACCTCCGACGATTTTCTTAGCCTGCAAACTAAGGGAGAAAAGCTCAATTGTTGAGATTGTGCTCAGATTGTCTGAGTACAACAATCGCTTGAATCAAGTGGGAGTTGATCTTCCAGATGAAATAGTGATAGTTCTCCGAAGTCATTACCACCAAGCTGCTAGAGCTTCGTGATGAAGTATAACATATCGAGGACATATATGATGATCTTTGAGATATTCGTGATGTTTGACACCACAAAAGTAGAAATCAAGAAGGAGCATCAATTGTTGATGGTTGGTGAAACCACTAGTTTCAAGATGGGCAAGGGCAAGAAGGGATACTTCATGAAATGGCAATTCAGCTGCTGCTCTAGTGAAGAAACCCAAGGTTGAACCCAAACCCGAGACTAAGTGCTTCTGTAATAAGGGGAACGGCCACTGGAGAAGAATTACCCTAGATACTTGGTAGATTAGAAGGCTGGCAAGGTCAATAGAAGTATATTGGATATATATTGTGTACTTTACTAGTACTCCTAGTAGCACCAGGGTATTAGATACCGGTTCGGTTGCTAAGTGTTAGTAACTCGAAACAAAAGGCTACGGAATAAACGGAGACTAGCTAAAAGGTGAGATGACGATATGTGTTGGAAGTATTTCCAAGGTTGATCAAATATCGTACGCTCCCTCTACCATCGAGATTGGTATTAAAACCTAAATAATCGTTATTTGGTGTTTGCGTTGAGCATAGACATGATTGGATTACGTCTATCGCAATACGGTTATTCATTTAAGGAGAATAATGGTTACTCTGTTTATTTGAATAATACCTTCAATGGTCTTACACCTAAAATGAATGGTTCATTGAATCTCGATCGTAGTGATACACATTTTCGTGCCAAAAGATAGTAATGATAGTACCACCTACTTGTGGCACTGCCACGTAAGTCATATCGGTATAAAACACATGAAGAAGCTCCATGTTGATGGATCTTTGGACTCACTCATTTTTGAAAGGATTGAGACATGCGAACCATGTTTGTTGGTAGATATGCATGAAGAAACTCTATATAGATGGATCGTTTAGACTCACTTGATTTTGAATCACTTGAGACATGCAAGTCATACCACATGGGCAAGATGACTGAAAGCCTCGGTTTCAGTAAAATGGAACTAGAAAGCAATTTGTTGGAAGTAATACATTTTGATGTGTGCAGTCCAATGAGTGCTGAGGCATGTAGTGGATATCGTTATGTTCTTACTTCACAGATGATTTGAGTAGATGTTGAGTATATTTACTTGATGAATCACGAGTCTGAATTATTGAAAGGTTCAAGTAATTTCAGGGTGAAGTTGAAAGATCGTCGTGACAAGAGGATAAAATATCTATGATATGATCATAGAGATGAATATCTGAATTACGAGTTTGGCACAGAATTAAGACATTGTGGAAATTGTTTCACAACCGATACAGCCTGGAACACCATAGGGTGATGGTGTGTCCGAACATCATAACTGCACCCTATTGGATATCATGCATACCATGATGTCTCTTATCGAATTACCATGATAGTTTATGGGTTAGGCAATAGAGACAACCACATTCACTTTAAAAGGGGCACCACGTAATTCCGATGAGATGACACCGTATGAACTATGGTTTAGAGAAACCTAAGCTGTCATTTCTTAAAAGGTTTGGGGCTGCGACGCTTATGTGAAAAAAGTTTCAGGCTGATAAGCTCGAACCCAAAGCGGATAAATGCATCTTCATAGGATACCCAAAAACAGTTGGGTATACCTCCTGTCTCAGATTCGAAAGCAATAAGGGACTGTTTCTAGAATCGGGTCTTTTCTCAAGGAAAAGTTTCTCTCGAAAGAATTGAGTGGGAGGATGGTGGAGACTTGATGAGGTTATTGAACCGTCTCTTCAACTAGTGTATAGCAGGGCACAAAGAGTTGTTCCTGTGGCACCTACACCAATTGAAGCGGGAGCTTATGATATTGATCATGATACTTCGGATCAAGTCACTATCAAACCTCGTGGGATGACAAGTATGCGTACTACTTCAGAGTGGTACGTAATCCTGTCTTGGAAGTCATGTTGCTAGACAACAATGAACCTACGAGCTGTGGAGAAGCGATGGTGGGCCCGGATTCCGATAAATGGCTCGAGGCCATAAAAAATCCGAGAGAGGATCCATGTATGAAGACAAAGTGTAGACTTTGGCAGAACAACTTGATGGTCGTAAGGCTGTTAGGTACATGTGGATTTTAAAAGGAAGACGGACAATGATGGTAAGTGTCACCATTAAGAAAGCTCGACTTGTTGTTAAGAAGTTTCCCGACAAGTTCAAGGAGTTGACTACGGTGAGACTTTCTCACTCGTAGCGATGTTAAGAGTCTGTTGGAATTATATTAGCGATTACTGCATCATTTATGAAATCTTGCAGATAGGATGTCAAAACATTGTTTCCTCGACGTTTTTTGAGGAAAGGTTGTATGTGATACAACCGGAAGGTTTTGTCAATCCTGAAATATGCTAATAAGTATGCAAAGCTCCAGCAATCCTTCTAAGGATTGGAGTAACCATCTCGGAGTTGGAATGTATGCTTTGATGAGATGATCAAAGATTTTGGTGTATACAAAGTTTATGAGAAACTTGTATTTCCAAAGAAGTGAGTCGGAGCACTACAGAATTTCTGATGAGTATATGTTGTTGACATATTGTTGATCAGAAATGATGTAGAATTTCTGGAAAGCATATAGGGTTATTTGGAAAGTGTTTTTCAATGGAAAGCCTGGATTAAGCTACTTGAACATTGAGCATCAAGATCTATAAGGATAGATCAAAATGCTTAATGGTACTTTCAAATGAGCACATACCTGGACATGATCTTGAAGGTGTTCAAGGTGGATCAGTCAAAGAAGGAGTTCTTGCCTGAGTTGTAAGGTATGAAGTTAAGACTTAAAGCTCGACCAAGGCAGAATAGAGAGAAAGGACGAAGGTCGTCCCCTATGCTTAAGACATAGGCTCTACAGTATGCTATGCTGTGTACCGCACCTGAAATGTGCCTTGCCATGAGTCAGTCAAGGGGTACAAGAGTGATCCAAGAATGGATCACAGGATAGCGGTCAAAGTTATCCTTAGTAACTAGTGGACTAAGGAATTTTCTCGATTATGGAGGTGATAAAGAGTTCGGCGTAAAGGGTTACGTCGATGCAAGCCTTAACACCTATCTGAATGACTCTGAGTAGCAAACTAGATACGTATAGTGGAGCAACCATTTGGAATAGCTCCAAGTGGAACGTGGTAGCAGCATCTACGATATGACATAGAGATTTGTGAAGTACATACAGATCTGAATGTTGCAGAACCGTTGACTAAAACCTCTCTCACAAGCAACATGATCAAACCCAGAACACATAGAGTGTTAATCACATAGTGATGTGAACTAGATTATTGACTCTGGTAAACTCTTTGGATGTTGGTCACATGGCGATGTGACCTGTGAGTATTAATCACATGGCGATGTGAACTAGATTATTGACTCTAGTGCAAGTGGGAGACTGTTGGAAATATGCCCTAGAGGCAATAATAAATAAGTTATTATTATATTTCCTTGTTCATGATAATCGTTTATTATCCATGCAATAATTGTATTGATAGGAAACTCAGATACATGTGTGGATACATAGACAACACCATGTCCCTAGTAAGCCTCTAGTTGACTAGCTCGTTGATCAATAGATGGTCACGGTTTCCAGACCATGGACATTGGATGTCGTTGATAACGAGATCACATCATTAGGAGAATGATGTGATGGACAAGACCCAATCCTAAGCATAGCACAAGATCGTGTAGTTCATATGCTAAAGCTTTTCTAATGTCAAGTATCATTTCCTTAGACCATGAGATTGTTAACTCCCGGATACCGTAGGAGTGCTTTGGGTGTGCCAAACGTCACAACGTAACTGGGTGGCTATAAAGGTACACTACGGGTATCTCCGAAAGTGTCTGTTGGGTTGGCACGAATCGAGACTGGGATTTGTCACTCCGTGTGACGGAGAGGTATCTCTGGGCCCACTCGGTAGGACATCATCATATGCGCAATGTGACCAAGGAGTTGATCACGGGATGATGTGTTACGGAACGAGTAAAGAGACTTGCCGGTAACGAGATTGAACAAGGTATCGGGATACCGACGATCGAATCTCGGGCAAGTATCGTACCGATAGACAAAGGGAATTGTACACGGGATTGATCGAATCCTCGACATCGTGGTTCATCCGATGAGATCATCGTGGAACATGTGGGAACCAACATGGGTATCTAGATCCCGCTGTTAGTTATTGACCGGAGAACGTCTCGGTCATGTCTGCATGGTTCCCGAACCCGTAGGGTCTACACACTTAAGGTTCGATGACGCTAGGGTTATAAAGGAAGTTTGTATGTGGTTACCGGATGTTGTTCGAAATCCCGGATGAGATCCCGGATGCCACGAGGAGTTCCGGAATGGTCCGGAGGTAAAGATTTATATATGGGAAGTCCTGTTTTGGTCACCAGAAAAGTTTCGGGGTTTATCGGTAACGTACCGGGACCACCGGGAGGGTCCCGGGGGTCCACCAAGTGGGGTCACCTGCCCCAGGGGGGCACATGGGCTGTAGGGAGTGCGCCTTGGCCTACATGGGCCAAGGGCACCAACCCCAAGAAGCCCATGCGCCTAGGGTTCAAGAAGGAAAGAGTCCCACAAAGGGAAGGCACCTCCTAGGTGCCTTGGGGAGGAGGGATTCCTCCCTTGGCCGCCGCCCCCCTAGGAGATTGGATCTCCTAGGGCCGGCGCCCCCCCCTTTGCCCTTCTATATATAGTGGGGGAGATGGAGGACTTCTTACCTTTGCCTTTGGTGCAGCCCTTCCCTTCTCCCAAGTCCTTCTCCTCTCCCGTGGTGCTTGGCGAAGCCCTGCAGGATTGCCACGCTCCTCCATCACCACCATGCCGTTGTGCTGCTGCTGGATGGAGTCTTCCTCAACCTCTCCCTCTCTCCTTGCTGGATCAAGGCATGGGAGACGTCACCGGGCTGTACGTGTGTTGAACGCGGAGGTGCCGTCCGTTCGGCACTAGGATCTCCGGTGATTTGGATCACGACGACTACGACTCCATCAACCCCGTTCACTTGAACGCTTCCGCTTAGCGATCTACAAGGGTATGTAGATGCACTCTCCTTCCCCTCGTTGCCGGTTTCTCCATACATAGATCTTGGTGGTACGTAGGAAAATTTTGAATTTCTTCTACGTTCCCCAACAATTACACCGCTGCATAGAGGGGGGAAGAGTTGGTGGTGAAGGCGGTGAAATTATTGGTGAAGATGACCGTGATGATGATGGCCCCCGGTGGCACTCCGGCGCCACCGTAAGCGAGGGGGAGAGAGCCCCCCTCCTTCTTCCTTGACCTCCTCCCTAGATGGGAGAAGGGTTTCCCCTCTGGTCCATGGCCTCCATGGCGTGGGAGGGGCGAGAGCCCCTCCGAGATTGGATATGTCTATTTGTCTCTCTCTGTTTCTGCGTTCTCAGATTCTTCCCTTTCACCGTTTCTTATATTCCCGGAGATCCGTAACTCCGATTGGGCTGAAATTTTGACACGATCTCTATCCAGAAATTAGCTTTCTTACAGTGCCCCCCTACCTCGTTCCCACCTCGGACACTGGTTCGCGTTGATTCTTCTTCCCAAAAATCATAAATATTCCAAAAAAAATCTCTGGGCCCCTCAGAGCTCCACCGACGTACTTCTTCCTCCTATATATATCAACGTACCCCCAAACGATCGGGGACGGAGCCGAAAAACTAATTCCACCGCCGCAACTTTTGGTATCCACGAGATCCCATCTTGGGGCCTGTTCCGGAGCTCCGCCGTAGGGCGCATCGATCACGGAGGGCTTCTACATCATCATCCAAGCCTCTCCGATGAAGTGTGAGTAGTTTACTTCATACCTACGGGTCCATAGCTATTAGCTAGATGGCTTCTTCTCTCTTTTTGGATCTCAGTACAATGTTCTCCCCCTGTCTTGTGGAGATCTATTCGATGTAATCTTCTTTTTGCGGTGTTTGTTGAGACCGATGAATTGTGGGTTTATGATCCAGTTTACCTATGAATAACATTTCAATCTTCTCTGAATTATTTAATGTATGATTGGTTATCTTTGCAAGTCTCTTCGAATTATCAGTTTGGTTTGGCCTACTAGACTGGTTGTTCTTGCCATGGGAGAAGTGCTTAGCTTTGGGTTCGATCTTGCGGTGTCCTCTCCCAGTGACAGAAGGGGCTAACCTATTAACCAGAGGCCCAGCCCAGAATTGTTGTTTTTTCCCTATTTCAGTGTTTCGGAGAAACAGAATATCAAACGGAGTCCAAACGAAATAAAATCTTCGGAAACATGATTTTCTCATCAGATAAGACCCATGAGACTTGGACCCTCCATCAAGAAAGACACGAGGTGGTCACGAGGGTAGGGGGCACCCCCCCTAGGGCGCACCCCCTGCCTCGTGGGCCCCTCGGAGCTCCACCGACGTACTTCTTCCTCCTATATATCCACGTACCACCAAACGTTCGGGGACATAGCCGAAAACCTAATTCCACCGCCGCAACTTTCTGTATCCATGAGATCCCATCTTGGGGCCTGTTTCGGAGCTCTGCCGGAGGGGGCATCGATCACGAAAGGCTTCTACATCATCATCCAAGCCTCTCCGATGAAGTGTGAGTAGTTTACTTCAGACCTACGGGTCCATAGTTAGTAGCTATATGACTTCTTCTCTCTTTTTGGATCTCAATACAATGTTCTCCCCCTCTCTTGTTGAGATCTATTCGATGTAATCTTCTTTTTGCGGTGTGTTTGTTGAGACCGATGAATTGTGGGTTTATGATCCAGTTTATCTATGAATAATATTTGAATCTTCTCTGAATTCTTTTATGTATGATTGGTTATCTTTGCAAGTCTCTTCGAATTATCAGTTTGGTTTGGCCTACTAGATTGGTTGTTCTTGCCATGGGAGAAGTGCTTAGCTTTGGGTTCGATCTGGCGGTGTCCTCTCCCAGTGACAGAAGGGGAAGCTAGGCACGTATTGTATCGTTGCCATCGAGGATAACAAGATGGGGTTTTCATCATATTGCATGAAACTATCCCTCTACATCATGCCATCTTGCTTAAGGCGTTACTCTGTTTTTAACTTAATACTCTAGATGCATGCTGGATAGCGGTTGATGAGTGGAGTAATAGTAGTAGATGCAGAATCATTTCGGTCTACTTGTCTCGGACGTGATGCCTATATACATGATCATACCTAGATAATCTCATAACTATGCTCAATTCTGTCAATTGCTCAACAGTAATTTGTTCACCCATCGTAGAATACTTATGCTCTTGAGAGAAGCCACTAGTGAAACCTATGGCCCCCGGGTCTCTTTCTTATCATATTAATCTCCATCACTTTATTATTGCTTTGCTTTTACTTTTTAATTTGCATCTTTATACCAAAAGTACCTAAAATATTATTTATCATATCTCACTTTCGTAAGTGACCGTGAAGGGATTGACAACCCCTAAGCGCGTTGCCGGGGAGTCTACGCAAAAGTCAACATACCAAGTACCCATCACAATCCCTATCTCCCGCATTACATTATTTGCCGTTTGCCTCTCGTTTTCCTCTCCCCCACCTCACCCTTGCCGTTTCATTCGCCCTCTCTCTCTCTCCTCCCTCTCTATTTGCCTCTTTTTGCCCGTTTGCCTTTTGTTTGCTCGTCTGTTAGTTTGCTTGTTTGTCGCGATGGCTCAAGATAATACTAAATTGTGTGACTTCACCAATACCAACAATAATGATTTCCTTAGCACTTCGATTGCTCCTCTTACCGATGCCGAATCTTGTGAAATTAATGCTGCTTTGCTGAATCTTTTCATGAAAGATCCGTTTTCCGGCCTTCCTAGTGAAGATGCCGCTACCCATCTTAATCGCTTCGTTGATTTGTGTGACATGCAAAAGAAGAAAGATGTTGATAAGGATATTGTTAAATTGAAGCTACTTCCTTTTTCGCTCAGAGATCGTCCTAAAGCTTGGTTTTCATCTTTTCCTAAAAATAGTATTGATTCATGGAATAAGTGCAAAGATGCTTTTATCTCTAAGTATTTTCCTCCCGCTAAGATCATCTCTCTTAGAAACGATATTATGAATTTTAAGCAACTTGATCATGAACATGTTGCACAAGCTTGGGAGAGGATGAAATTAATGATACGTAATTGCCCCACTCATGGTTTGAATTTGTGGATGATTATACAAAAAATTTATGCCGGATTGAATTTTGCTTCTATAAATATTTTAGATTCGGCCGCAGGAGGCACTTTTATGGAAATCACTTTAGGAGATGCAACTAAAATCCTAGATAATATTATGGTTAATTATTCTTAATGGCACACTGAAAGATCTACTAATAAAAAGGTGCATGCGATAGAAGAAATTAATGTTTTGAGTGGAAAGATGGATGAACTTATGAAATTGTGTGCTACTAAGAGTGTCTCTTTGTTTAACGAGATTTTGTCACTTATTTACCTGGCCCGCATGTCATATAGAAAATATAAATAATAATATGAAGCACTAGTTTATACATTCAAGAGCACAAGTGAATGTGCCGTACGTGCATTTTCTTCCCTCTCTCAAATACTTGTGCTAATTTCCTTGGCTTAATTAGGTGGGCTTGACATCATGATACAGCCCATGCCCTGATGGATGGATGCATGGCCGGAGGGACACTATTTATCAATCTTTTATATAGCATTACTAAAATAGCTTGATGGTGCAACCAAAGGATTAACCCGTACATACATAAAAATAGTGACAATACCTACCAAACGTACGCATGCATGGCCGAACGGCCTGATGGATATTTGCCTGTGAGTTAGTTAGCAGTGCATACTTATCTAGCAAATGGATTGGTACGTGCAGCTCACCATGCAAACCTGATAAGCAAGCCGCTGCGCATGAATCGGCCGTTCGCCAACAGCCTGCGGCGGCGCGCTCGGATCTCCCTCGCTCATCCACTAACCTAGCTCCTATCTATAAAAGGATACCATCCGATCTCTCGCGAGGGGCGAGGCGCACACAAAGGGGCTGGCCGCCAGGCCGCTCTCACGCACGCGGCTGCCGCCGGCGGGCTATACACCGGAGAGGGGCACAACCACACACGCGGCCGTCAGGCTGCTCACGCGCACACACGCACGCATAGACGACGCCGCCCTGCACATCCACGCACGTCCGGAGAGGCAACTCACGCAAACTTCCATCCATCACGCAACACCTCCAGCATCCATCCATCCACCACATCCATCCGTCACCGGCGCACTAGCCGGCCACCAAGCACCACATTCATCCATTCACCAACGCACACATCCATCCATCACGTAGCACACATCCATAGATCCATCCATTCACGTGCGCACGGCCGCCGCACAACTCCCATCTCATTCCTAGCTATACAACACCTCAATTCTTTTCCCCGATCTATACACACGCGAGGAGTTCAACATGCATAAAATCTCTCCCGTTCTCTTCGTCAAGCTGGCCGGCCGACTGGCTGTACGTCTCCACGCAACCTCAGGTAATCAAGGTGAGGTTTATGTTTGTTGTATACAGGTACAAGGAGCAGGCAGAAGCCGCCGGCAAGCACGCATGGAGAGGCCGTCGAAAGTCTGGCCCTTGCCCTTGTGAAGATTGGATGGCCTATCTGAAAATAAACAACATGCATGCGCTACGCGGAGAGTACGAGCCGGTCACTGGGGATGACACTCGTGTGATCCCGTCGCCGCCGCCGGAGATGACTGCACCGGAACAAGAAACTGCACCGACACCGCGGAGATCGTCTACACCAAGCCTTTCATTTTCAGGTGTCATGTTCTTGGCTGGAGACGACTCGGGAGCTACCGGAGCTCGCCAACGACGCAGCCCAACCGCTAGCCCCGACGCTATTCTAACATGGCGGTCTAAAGGTCTCCGGCGAACAGGTTACGATGCACAGGTCACAACAAACAGGTCACCGGCGAACAGATCCATGGCGTTCCAATCGCGGTGCACAGGTTTGGTGTCTTGCTTCCCGGATGTGACGGCGCGGCGGAGCCGGAGCTAGGTGATGACGCGGTCCGGGACTCACTTCCCCCTTCATGGTGTACAGATCTTTGGTCGAACCAAAGTTTGCAGCGACATAGTACAAGATCGGTCACTCCTTCGAGAGGTGCACCTACCGTGGCGAACAGGTCCTTGGCGTATAGGTCCACGGCGTTGCTGGCGTACAGGTCACCCTTTGGCCTAGTACCAGCCCAAGGCGACGCGGCCTCTACAACGCTACCTTTGTCTTGGCGGACCGCCAAATACTTGGCGTCTAGCAAAGACGAGGCGCCAACCACCCCGGCCACGCCATTGTTAGCGTGTGTCAGTTTTTACACTGATGCCGATCTCCCCAAACCATCACTCCCGCAAGGTGTACCCCCTTGCACACCCCGATGAAGTAACCGGCCGTCGAGAAGTCTAAGTCGGGCGCGACCCATGCCACACCGACAACAAATATTCCAGCGCTGCCAAGACCGACGAGGCACGACGGTCTGAGGTCTACATCGACGAGCTCGCATTGTCGTCATCTTCAAGCAACGCCGCCACGCGGCGACACTCGAATCTACTCCGACTTATACATCAACACACTCCGCAAACCCCGTCCAAGCTCCGACGAGGCGAAGCCACTTCACCGACATGTCTTCTTCCGATGAAGCTATCCATATCTTGCCGGACACCGACGAGGCGAAGGCAAGACATACCGTGTCTGACACCGACGAGGAGGACACCACCAGGCCGGGCACCGACGAGGCGAAAGCCAACCATCTGTCTGAGCTGACGAGGCCAGACATCTTCATCATCGGGCATCGACAAGTCGGAGGGATGTGACTAAGCATCGCCGGAGCGACGGACGTACCGCTCCACTCTTCTATTCCGCCACATCATCACCATCATCTACACCGAGCACTTGGAGAAGACGAGACTAGAAGACGACGACCATTGCAGCAGCTTAATCGGAGGTGGTCCGCGAATTTGACTCGTGGATGTAATTAATCGGGAGCCTTCCGAGGCCCCGTGAACCAGAACCTCACATCGCCCAAGTCATATCGGCCGCGCTAGCAGGCCATGGAGCGCTTATGTAATGGAAGCTTGTAATTTTGTTTCTCCAATGAGAGATTAATAAAGTGCAAGTTTACCTATCTTTTATTTGTGTACTTAGTACACTGGCACGCCCGCATATTTATTTCCCCTGGCGCGTAGAGAGATAATAACACGATAACCATCGTTGTTTGTTATTATTTTTCGTTTCAAACACTCTTCTGATCCTAATGATATGCCTTTGTATACTTTGATTGAGAATAATAATGAATCTATGGATGTGAATTTTGTTGGTAGGAATAATTTTGGTAACAACGCATATAGAGGGAATTTCAATCCTAGACCTTATCCTAGTAATCCTTATAATAATTATGGAAATTCCTACAACAATTCTTGTGGAAATTATAATAAGATGCCCTCTGATTTTGAATCGAATATTAAATAATTTATTACTTCGCAAAAGAATTTTAATGCTATGATTGAAGAGAAATTGCTTAAGATTGATGATTTGGCTAGGAACTTGATAGAATTTCTCTTGAGATTGATTCTTTAAAGCTTAGATCTATTCCTCCTAAGCATGATATCAATGAGTCTCTCAAAGCCATGAGAGTTTCCATTGACGAGTGCAAGGAAAGAACTGCTAGGACGCGTGCTATGAAAGATGCACTACTAGGAAAAGGCCTACTAATGGCGCACCAGTTTTGCCTACTAATGGCGCATCACTGGTGCGCCATTACTAGCACGCCATTAGTAATTTTTACTAATGGCGCACCACTGATGCGCCATTAGTATCTGGTATACTAATGGCGCACCATTGGTGCGCCATTAGTATAGGCCACGATGCACCATTAGTATTTTTGAATTTTGAAGGCGGGAAAATAGTAGTGGCGCACCGTCTAACCCCCACCGTGCGCCATTGCTATTTTTGAATTTTGAATTTGGATCTGGATCATGATGTTTTTGCCCATTTTTTGCTAGTTTTTTTGGCTCGTTTTTTGGCACGATATTGTTTCAAATTTTGTTCCTGTTTTTGGATCTTGTACGTTCTTTTGCCGTGTTCTTTTGCCGGAGAGGAGTTCACCGGAGAGGAGGAGGAGGAGGTCACCGGAGAGGCGCTTGCCTACATCGCCGGAGAGGAGGAGGAGGTCGCCGGAGAGGAGTTCACCGAAGCATCAGAGAGGAGGAAGGAGAAACCATGAGGGAATGGGAGGAGAGGAGGGAGGAGGAGCTCACCGGAGAGGAGGGAGGAGAAACCATGAGGGGAGGGGAGGGAGGAGGAGGTTCCCGGAGAGGAGGAGGTTGCCGGAGAGGAGGAGGAGGTC
>NC_057809.1:5676569-5677304 GCF_018294505.1 Triticum aestivum | reverse complement strand
AGAGGAGGAGATGGAGTGGAGGAGAGGTGGAGTGGAGGAGAGGAGAGGAGGAGATGGAGTGGAGGAGAGGTGGAGTGGAGGAGGTGCGCCCAGCCATATATACGACATAGTAATGGCGCACCGTGGGCAGGTGCGCCATTACTAACTTTTTTTTATTTTTTTGACTTATTTTGAATTTTGAAGGCGGGAAGATACTAATGGCGCACCATGGGCAGGTGCGCCATTAGTAATTTTATTTTTATTTTTTTGACTTATTTTGAATTTTGAAGGCGGGAAGATACTAATGGCGCACCATGGGCAGGTGCGCCATTAGTAACTCTTTTTTTTTTTATTTTTTTGACTTATTTTAAATTTTGAAGGCGGGAAGATACTAATGGCGCACCATGGGCAGGTGCGCCATTAGTGAGTTTGAATTTTTTTTGAATTTTTTTGCCTCTCCAGATCTTAAAAGCCCCGTATCTTTTTTCTGTTAGGTTTTTGAGGATTTTGAAAATGTTTAACGGGGTTCCCCCGTTAAATTCGGATGTAACTTTTCGAATATATGATTTTTCATATAAAAAACTTTTTCATCCGAGTTAGTATGCAAAAGTCATGCCCATTTTTACAAATTCACGAGAGATTTTGCAAATGAAGTCGAAATTCATATTTGCAAATTTTCCCAACAACTAGACCACATATCACATGGGAAACTTATTTTCTTTTATTTTTTTGACATTTTCATCATTTTCTTTTATT
>NC_057809.1:5623713-5676127 GCF_018294505.1 Triticum aestivum | reverse complement strand
AATTTAAAAAAAATTTAAATTTTTTTTTACTAATGGCGCACCGTGGATGTGGTGCGCCATTACTAGTTGAACTAGTAATGACGCACCACTCCCATGGTGCGCCATTAGTAGTTTTGAAAAAATTAAAAAAAATTACTAATGGTGCACCCGCGGATGTGGTGCGCCATTAGTATTTGGAGACTAATGGTGTACCAACACATGGTGCGCCATTAGTATATAGTAATGGCGCACCACATGTCTGGTGCGCAATTAGTGTCAATTCCATCTATAGCCCCTTTCCTAGTAGTGATGCCTTTATTAAAGCGTGTTCTTCCAATCCCTATGAAAATCAAGATGAAGATCTAAAAGTTATTGATGTGTCTCCTATTAAATCTTTGTTTTGCAATATAAATCTTGATAAAACTGAATATGATCCACCTATACCTAGAAGGCGTGCTAAAAATTCGGAGTATTTAGATCTTGATGACGAAATTGATGAAAGTGGGATTAAAAGAAATAAAACTATAGATGTTGCTAAACCTACTATATTGGATTTCAAGGAATTTAATATGAAAATTGCTGTTTAATTGATTGTATTTCCTTGTTGCAATCCGTGCTAAATTCTCCTCATGCTTATAGTCAAAATAAAGCCTTTACCGAACATATTGCTGATGCCTTGATGAAATCTTATGAAGAAAAACTTGAGTTGAAAGCTTCTATCCCTAGAAAAATTTATGATGAGTGGGAACCTACTATCAAAATTAAAATTAAAAATTATGAGTTCCATGCTTTGTATGATTTGGGTGCTAGTGTCTCTACTATTCGCAAAACTTTGTGTGATTTGCTAGATTTCTGTGATTTTGATGATTGCTCTCTAAACTTGCATCTTGCAGATTCCATTATTAAGAAACCTATGGGAAGAATTAATGATGTTCCTATTGTTGCAAATAGGAATTATGTGCCCGTAGATTTTATCATTCTTGATATAGATTGCAATCCTTCTTGCCCTATTATTCTCGGTAGACTTTTCCTTGGAACGGTTGGTGCAATTATTGACATGAAGGAAGGGAATATTAGATTTCAATTTCCATTAAAAAAGGGCATGGAACACTTTCCTAGAAAGAAAATAAAATTACCATATGAATCTATCATGAGAGCCACTTATGGATTGCCTACCAAAGATGGCAATACCTAGATCTATTGTTGCTCGCTATGCCTAGCTAGGGGCGTTAAACGATAGCGCTTGTTGGGAGGCAACCCAATTTTATTTTTATTCCTTGCTTTTTGCTCCTGTTTCGTAATAAATAATTTATCTAGATTATGTTTTGGTTGTGTTTTTTGTGTTTAATTAGTGTCCGTGCCAAGTAGAACTGTTGGGAAGACTTGGGGAAAGTCTTGTTGAACTTGCTGTAAAATACAGAAACTTTAGCGCTCATGAGAACTGCTGTCATTTTTATTTGGAAAGTGTTATTTAGTTAATTCTTTGTGCATATGTTTAATAGATAAATTTCTCACGTCCAGAAATTTATTTTAGAATTTTTGGGGTTCCAGATCTTGCGCTAGCTACAGATTACTACAGACTGTTCTGTTTTTGGCAGATTCTATTTTTCGTGTGTTGTTTGCTTATTTTGATGAATCTATGGCTAGTAATAGTTTATAATCCATAGAGAAGTTGGAATACAGTAGGTATAACACCAATATAAATAAATAATGAGTTCATTACAGTACCTTGAAGTGGTCTTTTGTTTTCTTTCGCTAACAGAGCTCACGAGATTTTCTACTTTAAGTTTTGTGTTGTGAAGTTTTTAAGTTTTGGGTAAAGATTTGATGGATTATGGAACAAGGAGTGGCAAGAGCCTAAGCTTGGGGATTCCTATGGCACCCCCAAGATAATCTAAGGACACCTAAAAGCCAAAGCTTGGAGATGCCCCGGAAGGCATCCCCTCTTTCGTCTACTTCTATCGGTAACTTTACTTGGAGCTATATTTTTATTCACCACATGATTTGTGTTTTTCTTGGAGCGTGTTTTATGATTTGAATCTTTGCTTGTTAGTCTACCACAATCATACTTGTTGTACACACCTTTTGAGAGAGCCATACATAAATTGGAAGTTTACTCTATGTGCTTCACTTATATCTTTTGAGCTTTATAGTTTTGCTCTATGTGCTTCACTTATATCTTTTGAGCTTTATAGATTTCGCTCTAGTGCTTAACTTATATCTTTTAGAGCACGGCGGTGGATTTGTTTTATAGAAACTATTGATCTCTCATGCTTCACTTAGATTATTTTGAGAGTCTTTAATAGCATGGAAATTTTCTTAATAATAATATGCTTGGTGTTCAAGATTTGTGAATTTAATAGCACCATTATCTTCATGATAGAGAGTCTCGCATTTTGTCACTTTCATATACTAGTGGGAATCTTTCATTATAGAACATGGCTTGTATATTTCAATGATGGGCTTCGTCAAAATGCCCTAGGTCTTTGTGAGCAAGCAAGTTGGATGCACACCCACTTAGTTTCAGTTTTGAGCTTTCATATACTTATGACTCTAGTGCATCTGTTGCATGGCAATCCCTACTCACTCACATTGATATCTATTGATAGGCATCTCCATAGCCCGTTGATAAGCGTAACATGACCCCCCTTATAGCAACGATTTTTTCCGTATCTAAATGTCCATATATCTGTTGTTAGTGTATTTACCAACGGTTTGAGATGCGTAGCCTTATCCAGTGTTGCTAGCGCATAGTGCAACGCTTATACTTCCGTTGGTAAAAGGGACCGTTGCAAGAATGCAACACATAAGACACACTTGCGCAACACTTATATACGTTGGCGCTTAATGCACAGGAATCAAGATCCAATTGCTTGGCAACGAAGAATTTGCAACGCTTCATGTGTTCATATATATAATGTGAATATATTGCCAACAATTAAATTAACTCTTCGTGTAATAGTGATAATTATGTATTTCAAGTGAACAGAAAACAAAAGAATATACTCACAATAGGAAGAAATTATATATTTGATAAATCTATTGGATTACAATAGTTGATATTACACGAGGAACATCATCCAAATGTGATGTGTAATCTAAATGTTTTCTTGACACTAAAACTTAAACTGAAAGCATACATCAACATCCGTACAACTTATCTAAAACTGAACCGGGGAACATCATCCCTAAAACTTAACCAAAACTGAAAGCCTCCATCATCTTCATCATCACCATCATCATCGTCACTGCAGTATACTTGCCACGCACCCATATAATCATCCATTTAACTTTTGAATCTACAGACAAAAAAACACAAATTAACTGTTAACACACAATGCATTGACATGATGCAAGAAGTGACAGAGGCATGATATTAGCCATTATATCTGTTGGTATATCTCTATATGTGAACTCCAGAAATTCATGTACACCAGCTGAGTAAGTGGACTTTCTCTAGGAAATCGCAATAGTAATTTGGCGAATTCTAAATCCATTGCACACTGCATAAAAATAACAAATATTATTGTAGTTGTAACCATGAATGAACAACACAAGCTTAACTTGTAAACAAAGTTCCTATCGCCGTACAACAAAAATTCACAATTATATTGTTTTTCAACAATGCAAGGATCCTCCTCCCAGCCTCTCCAACATACCAAGAAGAATTTTCTTCAAACATTGTAAAAAAAGGCTAGTAAGGTTATTCTACCATGCACACTAGACATCAACCCATGCACGGCCTAACATTTTTGTGTTTCACATTGTTCGCTAGAAATAACTACTATGGTGATCTGAAATTGTTAGCTCTTATATGACATCAGTAATGGTTTCTCCTTATGCTATTTCTCTTTAAGAAAAAAGATGAAATTAGAGATAAATTATCTATGCGAGGACCATGTCCACCAGCTGCTACATTGGCACACTCATTGTCATGACGGTGGCCTTGGTCTGATGTAGTTAGGAGAAGACACCTAAAAAGGTCGTTGGGGAATTTCTAAGATGTACAAACCATAGGCACAAAGAGTCATATGTCATTAGAAATTGCAATAAATTAGGTCTAAGATTTAAAGCGTCAATATGATCAAAAGAAAACACTAAGTATGCCTGATGGCACATATATTTCCACATGCAATGAAACAAACTACGAAGAAACTGACCTTGTCAGATCAAATATGCGGTAGAATTGGTAATTGTTAAGTTCATTCTGTCCTCTGCTTGCACGCCACATACCTGCACTGGTACACTGTGCTAATTAGCTCAAGTAAACATTTATTTTCTTTTGAATTGAAAAGAAACTGTGATAATTTGTGTGCTGCAAATACAAGAGAAAACATATGTTTTCTCTGATACATAGTGACATTATTTTTATAAATCACACAAATAATTATAATTTGAGGTGTACCTCAAAATATTAAGAAAGGTACATAAAAATCTACCAAACTGGACCATCATAATTTTTATACTGTGAGCTTATGCTTTTGCACATGCATCACGCAGGCTGACTATACGTATATAATTATATTAACTACTGAGGATAAAAAAATAGCCACCATGCTGATATTAAACTAATTGTCGACCTGCAGACATGCAGGCATTGGCACACAGACTCAAGCATCACACGTTCAAAGTTAATTAGGCTACATTGTTATGCATGCAATTTAATAGACCTAGTGTGTACCATAGGCGGAGGCAGGGTGATGCGACCAATTAGTTAGCCGAGTAGATTTGATTAGAAAGAAGAGAGACCATTGCGTAACAACTAACAAACATCAAAGTTATGGTGGTCAGACCTGAGTAGATGGCCATGATAGGTGATACAACAGTCGCAGATGTTCTCAATTCTACAACAATTCTGCGTTAAATTCTCACTTCTACAACAACTCACTAGAACAAGTGAGCATTGCTACCTACTTGAGCTGTAATAATAGAAATATGACCATATGACAGAGTGACTGATCAGGCCTACAACTTTACACATAAGCGGAAAGTGGATCTTTGAATCATTTACATCAACCACGAGAGTAAGATAACAAGCCTTACCATACAATCAGTCAATCACACAATCAACAACAGCAACCAACGACTGCACAATCAAGTTTCACTTCCATGAGTTCGTGATAGTCTCCTAAACCATAACTAGAATCAATTCGTTCACAGCAAGAGGCTTCAGTTGGAATCTCCCCTCCGCACAAACCAGCTATAATTCAACCTGTCAGTCAACATCAGGGACTGGAAAGTCGTAAGTACCAATTCCCAACTATACTGAAGTGAAGCAGAACAAGATGGGGGAAATAAAATTGGAAGAAAAGAAGTGGTCCGGCTCACCACAACAACTTGATCGCGAGGGTGGTTGTAGCGGCAACTCTCCCCATAGTCGCAGGCCCCCGTGCGGAGGTATTAGACGCAGTTGGTCGTAGGGGAACGGTGATGAGGGGCAACGCGCCGGGAAGCAGGGGAGTGTTGAGGAGGGACGGCGTGCCGGGATGGAGGGTCGCAGGGGAGCGGTGAGGGGCAGCATGCTGGGATGGAGGATCGCAGGGGAGTGTGACGGGCGGCGCTTCGGGATGCAGATAGGGCGAGGGGCGGCAGCCGGCGTGGGAGCTATAGGATCCAGAAGAATAGGGAGACTGGGGACAGGGAATGACCTAGATTAAAGAAAACTTGGGCTGGGCTGGGTTAGTGCGTTGGCCTTTATTTGGAGTTATGGGCGGTTGCCGTGTAGTAGGAGTATGTATTGGTACAACGCATATGCTACAATGCCTATATCCGTATCTACTGTGCGTTTTGCAACATACAGCTAAAACGTTGTAGAATATATGTTGCTTTATAGAGGGTATCCTTGTAGTGAGTTGATGTGAGACTATCTTCCCCTCTTTTTGTCTTCTCCACAACCACCACTCTATTCCGCATATAGTGCTTTATCCATGGCTCACGCTCATGTATTGCGTGAAGATCGAAAAAGTTTTGAAAATGTCAAAAGTATGAAACAATTGCTTGGCTTGTCATCGGAGTTCTACATGATTTAAATATTTTGTGTGGTGAAGATAGAGCATAGCCAGACTATATGATTTTGTAGGGATAGCTTTCTTTGGCCATGTTATTTTGAGAAGACATAATTGCTTTGTTAGTATGCTTGAAGTATTATTATTTTTATGTCAACATTAACTTTTGTCTTGAATCTTTTGGATCTGAATATTCATACCACAATTAAGAAGATTTACATTGAAATTATACCAAGTAGCACTCTGCATCAAAAATTCTCTTTTTATCATTTACCTACTCGAGGACGAGCAGGAATTAAGCTTGGGGTTGCTTGATACGTCTCCAATGTATCTATAATTTTTGATTGCTCCATGCTATATTGTTTTACTGTTTTGGACTATATTGGGCTTTATTTTCCACTTTTATATTATTTTTGGGGCTAACCTATTAACCAGAGGCCCAGCCCAGAATTGTTGTTTTTTCCCTATTTCAGTGTTTCGGAGAAACAGAACATCAAACGGAGTCCAAACGAAATAAAATCTTCGGAAACATGATTTTCTCATCAGATAAGACCCATGAGACTTGGACCCTCCATCAAGAAAGACACGAGGTGGTCACGAGGGTAGGGGGCGCCCCCCCTAGGGCGCACCCCCTGCCTCGTGGGCCCCTCGGAGATCCACCGACGTACTTCTACCTCCTATATATCCACGTACCACCAAACGTTCGGGGACATAGCCGAAAACCTAATTCCACCGCCGCAACTTTCTGTATCCACGAGATCCCATCTTGGGGCCTATTTCGGAGCTCTGCCGGAGGGGGCATCGATCACGAAAGGCTTCTACATCATCATCCAAGCCTCTCCGATGAAGTGTGAGTAGTTTACTTCAGACCTACGGGTCCATAGTTAGTAGCTATATGACTTCTTCTCTCTTTTTGGATCTCAATACAATGTTCTCCCCCTCTCTTGTTGAGATCTATTCGATGTAATCTTCTTTTTGCGGTGTGTTTGTTGAGACCGATGAATTGTGGGTTTATGATCCAGTTTATCTATGAATAATATTTGAATCTTCTCTGAATTCTTTTATGTATGATTGGTTATCTTTGCAAGTCTCTTCGAATTATCAGTTTGGTTTGGCCTACTAGATTGGTTGTTCTTGCCATGGGAGAAGTGCTTAGCTTTGGGTTCGATCTTGTGGTGTCCTTTCCCAGTGACAGAAGGGGCAGCGAGGCACATATTGTATCGTTGCCATAGAGGATAACAAGATGGGGTTTTTATCATATTGCATGAAACTATCCCTCTACATCATGTCATCCTGCTTAAGGCGTTACTCTGTTTTTAACTTAATACTCTAGATTCATGCTGGATAGTGGTCGATGAGTGGAGTCATAGTAGTAGATGCAGAATTGTTTCGGTCTACTTGTCTCGGACGTGATGCCTATATACATGATCATACCTAGATAATCTCATAACTATGCTCAATTCTGTCAATTGCTCAACAGTAATTTGTTCACCCACGTTATAATACTTATGCTCTTGAAAGAAGCCACTAGTGAAACCTATGGCCCCCAGGTCTCTTTCTTATCATATCAATCTCCATCACTTTATTATTGCTTTGGTTTTACTTTTTACTTTGCATCTTTATACCAAAAATACCAAAAATATTATTTATCATATCTCTATCAGATCTCACTTTCGTAAGTGACCGTGAAGGGATTGACAACCCCTAAGCGCGTTGGTTGCGTTGAGATATTGTTTTGTGTAGGTACAGGGGACTTGAAGCGTAGCCTCCTACTGGATTGATATCTTGGTTCTCAAAAACCGAGGGAAATATGTACGCTACTTTTTGTTGGAAATATGCCCTAGAGGAAATAATAAATTGGTTATTATTATATTTCCTTGTTCATGATAATCGTTTATTATCCATGCTAGAATTGTATTGATAGGAAACTCAGATACATGTGTGGATACATAGACAACACCATGTCCCTAGTAAGCCTCTAGTTGACTAGCTCGTTAATCAATAGATGGTCACGGTTTCCTGACCATGGACATTGGATGTCGTTGATAACGGGATCTCATCATTAGGAGAATGATGTGATGGACAAGACCCAATCCTAAGCCTAGCACAAAGATCGTGTAGTTCGTTCGCTAAAGCTTTTCTAATGTCAAGTATCATTTCCTTAGACCATGAGATTGTGCAACTCCCGGATACCGTAGGAATACTTTGGGTGTGCCAAACGTCACAACATAACTGGGTGACTATAAAGGTGCACTACGGGTATCTCCGAAAGTGTCTGTTGGGTTGGCACGAATCAAGACTGGGATTTGTCACTCCATGTGACGGAGAGGTATCTCTGGGCCCACTCGGTAGGACATCATCATGTGCACAATGTGATCAAGGAGTTGATCACGGGATGATGTGTTACGGAACGAGTAAAGAGACTTGCCGGTAACGAGATTGAACAAGGTATGGGGATACCGACGATCGAATCTCGAGCAAGTATCGTACCGATAGACAAAGGGAATTGTATACGGGATTGATTAAGTCCTTGACATCGTGGTTCATCCGATGAGATCATCGTGGAGCATGTGGGAGCCAACATGGGTATCCATATCCCGCTGTTGGTTATTGACCGGAGAACGTCTCGGTCATGTCTGCATGGTTCCCGAACCCATAGGGTCTACACAGTTAAGGTTCGATGACGCTAGGGTTATAAAGGAAGTTTGTATGTGGTTACCGAATGTTGTTCGGAGTCCCGGATGAGATCCCGGACGTCACGAGGAGTTCCGGAATGGTCCGGAGGTAAAGATTTATATATGGGAAGTCCTGTTTTGGTCACCGGAAAAGTTTCGGGGTTTATCGGTAACGTACCGGAACCACCGGGAGGGTCCCGGGGGTCCACCAAGTGGGGCCACCAGCCCCGGAGGGATGCATGGGCCAAGTGTGGGAGGGGACCAGCCCCAGGTGGGCTGGTGCGCCCCCCACCAAGGCCCAAGGCGCAAGGGAGTGGGAAAGGGGGGCAAACCTAGGGCAGATGGGCCTTAGGGCCCATCCTGGTGCGCCTCCCTCTCCCCCTCCCCTTGGCCGCCCCCTAGATGGGATCTAGGGGCTGCTACCACCCCTAGGGAGGGAACCCTAGGTGGGGGCGCAGCCCCTCCCCTTCCCCTATATATACTTGAGGTTTGGGCTGCCCATTACACGCGAGTTCCTCTCCTCTTGCTGGCGCAGCCCTACCTCTCTCCCTCCTCATATCTCGTGGTGCTTGGCAAAACCCTGCTGGAGTACCACGCTCCTCCACCACCACCACGCCGTTGTGCTGCTGCTGGATGGAGTCTTCCTCAACCTCTCCCTCTCTCCTTGCTGGATCAAGGCATGGGAGACGTCACCGGGCTGTACGTGTGTTGAACACGGAGGTGCCGTCCGTTCGGCACTAGGATCATCGGTGATTTGGATCACGACGAGTACGACTCCTTCAACCCCGTTCTCTTGAACGCTTCCGCTTAACGATCTACAAGGGTATGTAGATGCACTCTCCTTCCCCTCGTTGCTAGATTACTCAATAGATTGATCTTGGTGATTCGTAGAAAATTTTGAATTTCTGCTACGTTCCCCAACACTTTGCTGCATCATCCTCTCCTCTTCGGGGAAATCCAATGCAGTGCTCAAGAGGTAGCAAAAGGCGGTGAAGTTGTTGGTGAAGATGATGGTGATGATGATGGCCCCCGGTGGCACTCCGGCGGCACCGGAAGCGAGGGGGAGAGAGCCCCCCTCCTTCTTCTTCTTCCTTGACCTCCTCCCTAGATGTGAGAAGGGTTTCCCCTCTGGTCCATGGCCTCCATGGCGAGGGAGGGGCGAGAGCTCCTCCGAGATTGGATCTGTCTCTCTGTCTCTCTCTGTTTCTATGTTCTCAGATTCTTCCCTTTCACTGTTTCTTATATTCCCGGAGATCCGTAACTCCGGAAATTAGCTTTCTTGCGGCGAAAGAAGGGCATCAACCGCCTTATGGGGTGGCCATGAGGGTCAGGGGCACGTCTCAGGGGTAGGGCGCGCCCCCTACCTCGTGCCCACCTCGAACACCGGTTCGCGTTGATTCTTCTTCCCAAAAATCATCAATATTCCAAAAAAATATCCGTCAAGTTTTATCCCGTTTGGACTCCATTTGATATCGATATTCTGTGAAACAAAAAACATGCAACAAGCAGGAACTAGCACTGGGCACTGGATCAATATGTTAGTCCCAAAAATAGTATAAAAAGTTGCCAAAAGTATATTGTCGGTGTCAAAACCGGCGGATCTCGGGTAGGGGGTCCCGAACTATGCGTCTAGGCCGGATGGTAACAGGGACAGGGGACACGATGTTTTACCCAGGTTCGGGCCCTCTTGATGGAGGTCAAACCCTACGTCCTGCTTGATTAATATTGATGATATGGGTAGTACAAGAGTAGATCTACCGTGAGATCAGAGAGGCTAAACCCTAGAAGCTAGGCTATGGTATGATTGTATGTTATGGTTGTTGTCCTACGGACTAAAACCCTTCGGTTTATATAGACACCGGAGAGGGTTAGGGTTACACAAGGTCGGTTACAAAGGAGGAGATATCCATATTCGTATTTCCTAGCTTGCCTTCCACGGCAAGTAGAGTCCCATCCGGACACGAGACGAAGTCTTCAATCTTGTATCTTCATAGTCTAACAGTCCGGCCAATGGAGATAGTCCGGCTGTCCGGAGACCCCCTAATCCAGGACTCCCTCATATATGAAAGTTGAATAATATTGGCATGGAACAATCAAAAATTATAGATACGACGGAGACATATCACCCCTAATTTCCAATAACACAAAACAAAAGTATCATACGACAATAGGGAATGGAAATATAAATTGTGTTTGTTAATCATAATCAGTGGAGGTCGTAAATCCTACACTATTGATGGATCATGAATACTTGTACATGGTCCATCTTGCAAAAAAAAACACTACCAAACAGTGGGATGCCTCTTCTTCCTAAACAAACTAAACAGAACAATGATCACAACCAAGTTATTGCGTCGTGTCGTCAATTTCTAATTTATACAGTTTGTCAAGTAAGTCAAGGCGGTTGTCAAAGGAACAACCCCCTATTTTTTGTTGAAGCGATTTGAGCTTTTGGCACAGCCACATCAATGTGAGGTGAAAAAATCAGCAAAGGAAAAGTGATTGCCAAGTAGTCATGCTCACTTCATCATTTCAGGAAGCATTTGTGGTGCACGAAATGCCCTTACAGAAAGGATCAAGTCTCACTGGTGACAAAAACCTGAGAGAGAGGTCGAGGATGGAGACGTGGGTGTTGAGCATGCTGCTAATTCCCTCCTTCAGAGAACAGCTTCTCCTCCGCCCACCACCATTACGCCTGGAAATGGAGCACCACCCACACACGCAATTGTAGCATGAATTATCAGGTAGAAACAATTAAATTACCATGTTGAAAAAAAGGCTAACAGAATGTGAGTTATCCTGCAGACACACTATAAGTTATCACTAACATACTATAAGTTATTAGGCCCAAGTGACATAAGTTATCGGGTTGAAGTAAAATAAAAGTGTTGAAAGCGGTTCGAGTTGAACCTGCTGAAACGGTACTATTTACCAGGCTGTATGGATTATCAAATAAAGGCAATTTAAGTTACCATACTAAAAATAGAATGAGTTAAACATGATAAGAAAGTGAATGTTATCATGCTGACACGCTAAAACATATTATCAGGATCAAGTTGCATAAGTTATCAGGTTGAAAGTGGTTCGAATCAAACATGCTGACATGTTATAACTTATCAGGCTAAATCAGTATGGATTATGAGGTAGAAACAATGTTTAAGTCACCATATTAAACACAGAATGAGTTAAACAGGTTAACAAAGCGAATATTCTCATACTGACACACTAAAAGTTATCAGGCTGACATAGCATAGGTAACTCAAGTTGTATAAGCTATCAAGTTGAAGTAAAATATGAGTGTTGAAGCAGTCGAGTTAAACATGCTGACACACCATAAGTTATCAGGCCGAAGCAATATAGCTTATCAAGAAAAACAGTTTTAGCTACCATGTCGTAGATAAATGAGTTACACAGGCTAACATAACTTGAGGTATACACTCACCACCGCTGGTGCCTTGCGCTTCTTTTGTGATTCATCCATGTTTGCAACAGCCATCAATTTCCTTTGTTTGGCCATTGGGATCTGGAATATGCAAGGTACATGATTGTGATCTAGTCGAAATTGATGTATGTGCCAATGAAAGAGAAATAGAGTGACTCATCATATTATATGAGAGTTACCAAAAAATGATTGTACAACTACAAAGAAATAGTTAAACAAATCAGATTGTGAAGCAAGCTCGCTTCATCTTCATGTCTTTCAGAACCTAGTGCATTGGGCATTCACTGACCCACACAAAAAAGTCTACACTTAAGAAACATTATTTTCGCAAACACACATGATCTTCAACACTTGTAAAAAATATCTCATAGCACACAAGATGCCCCGTTGACCGTGGTCACTGCTAAACCATGTTGATAAACACACCGGTGCCATGGTGGAAACTTGTAACTATTTTTGTGTGTCGCTACACTACCAAATACCAAGCACTAGATACATCATACACACTAGTCGCACAAAAAAAAGCACTTTCTTCAAAGGACCGGGTTTCTATTCTTCCTCAACAAACTAAGGAAAATAGGAAGACACAGTGGATGACAAGCAAGCTGTTGCTACATATGGTGGACATCACTATAACTGATATAACAGACTGAGGCTTCAATAGTCACAACCACACAACGTGAAGCAACAAAGAAAGTGATAATTGGGTAGTCATGAACACTGGTCATTTGAACAAGCAAGTTCAGTGCACATATGTTCTTGCAAAAAAAGATGGATTGAGACTCACTAGTGACCAACATCAGTGAGAGGTCGAGGAAGGGGTCATAGAGAGCAGCTATTCGATGTCATTTCTGCCCATCATCCCCGCGCCTGACAATGGAGAGCCGCACACGCACACACTGCTCCCTGTTGATACTCGTGCTTCACTGCAACACCTCCCCCACGCCGAAGAATTGAGACGAACACCACACACGCACCTGAGAGGCTCGCCTGGGAGCAGCAGGTCGGGGAGGAAGCGGGCGACGACAGAGGCATTGTGGATGTACGAGTCGGGCTCCGTCGAAGGGCGCGGCAGAGGTTCGAGGAGAAGGTGCTTCCGCCATGGGCGTTGAGGGCTGCGGGAATGATAAATCCCGATGACTACATGCACCACCTGCCCGTGCGGAAAAACATCGCCCCTGTCGATGTCCCATGGGTTCGCTCACGCCGTTGAAGAACGGGAGGCACTACAGCTTCCTGATGGCTGCTCCATCATCACCACCACCCGACCATGGTGAGGTCAACCTCCTCCATTTCCTTCATGGTGTGGATGAAAGATCTTGGGGAGCAGGAGAAGGTGGATTCGCCGCGGGAAGGAAGTGGATCTAGCATGGGGGAAGGGGAGACTGGTGGGGAGAAGGGAGGGATATGGTGGGGAAAGGGATAGATGCGGTGGAGAAGGTGGCCGCAGGATGCGGATCCGACGTTGCGCGAGGCGTTCGAACCTGTCACAAATTTCCAGTCGGCAGGATTTAGCTTTGTCGATTTCCATATGGGCACACTGTTTCTCTTTCTCAAGGCTCAATCCATTCCCCTCTTTTAACTCCTTCCCCATCTAAACATCGTTCTACTAGATCATGTGCCATGTGCGCCTCCTCGTCCTCCTACCAATCGCTTGCCCCCTACATCCAGGAGCATGCTCTTCTCCAAATCATTTCCAGCCGACAACCTGTCACTGCAGATCCTCACACCAATGCCTATTTTTATTATAAGTGTTCTTTCTCTCAACTTGATTCCGACTCGGTCAAAAGCTGAAATTAATACTCTTGCAAAAACTTGGTATGATAACTCAGGGTCACCTCTCGAGGAAAAAGGAAAAAAAATCCTTTCTGCTTCTTTACTGGATAACAAAATGGATTAATCACCGGAGCACCGCATTTACAAGCAGTCAACAAGGGGGAGGTCATCGTCTTGTCAAGCAACGACGAAGATAGAAGGGGAAACAAAGACACTATCTTCAATGGTGGTATCATCTTCGATGAGGGCGACTCCGACTCCACCATGGACGACCACCGAAGAAGCCCTCAACACAAACAAGCGTCGAGGCATGTGCCTGTCGACGCCAAATAGTTAGCCACACACGCAAGCGACTAGGCAGCTCCGACTTTGTTTATGAGCATTGCAGGGGAAAAGAGTTGGGCTTGCACCGAGGCAATTACAGAGCTGACCACCCGTCTTATGCGATCGTCGCCACAAGGGCCCCTCCTCAGCAGCTCCGACTTTAGGCAGACAAAGCGAGGCATGGCGACCCCTCAAACACGTCGGAAGAGACCAACTACCAAGATCCATCAACAAGCCAGCTCCGCTCGATGCCATTGCTACACAAGAAGCCACACGATCATCCACATCGCTGGATGGATACCAACCAACTGCACTGTCGTGAGCGTCCAACCCATGAACCGTGCTATCCGGATCCAATGCTCTTAAAGGCGATGCCCCCAAGGGGGAAGCGACGATGACAGCACCGTTGCCCGACCCGGTCGGCCCTTAGGCTTTCACCCGAAGAGCTGGGTCCGAGGATGTGCAGGAAGAGAACTCCATGGCGCACCTCCAAGAAGGTGAAACGACGTCCATGAACGCGTCATCCGCTCGAAAAAGCCCACAAGCTTTCTCTCGGATCACCGCCCAACAACAGACCACCCCACGCATTGCGCCTCCTCTAGTCCGCACGCAACCCACGAAGCCATCGCGCCATGACCAAGCAGAAGACACCACCACCGCACCACCAGAGCACCACCATAGACAGGCTAGTGGAAACCAGCCGCCTCCACAAGCACCACATGGAGTCTGAAGTAGAGAAGCACCAGGGCCACCGTGGGGTCCAGATCAACCAAATCTAACATTCCAGGGCCGGTCCCATAACTCATCTACGCCAGAGAGGCCTGCCGCCACTGGCTGTTGCACTGGCTTTGCCCAGCAGCGGCGAGGGGGACGGGGAGGAACAGGTAGGGTGGCAGCGGCAGCGCGCTACGCTCGGGGCGCTCCCCTGCAGAGCGACGCGAGCGGGGGAGTCTGTTTTTGTGTGTTGGTTTTCCTCCAGCCTGGGGTTGTGTTGTTGAGTATCTGGTTCTTGATAATATTTCTCTTGCTAGTACTAGCTGGCAGTAATTATAAGTTTTTTTATTTGTCAGTTTCCAGTGTATAGCAAACTTGTTATAGTCTGTACTGGACATATAGTACCGTTACTGTTCGTGACCGAGATCTTAATTTGTTAGGTGGTTGGGAAGAAGACCAACCTGCAATGTAAGTATGAGTAGTTTTGCGGCTTTTGCCCAAAGTTTTAAATAGCGCGCTAAGCTTCTTAGCAGCGGACCTTTTTTAAATGCTATAGCGTGCTATAGCGAAGCTATAGCGAGCTATTTAACATGTTTATTCATTTGTTTGGATCAAAGTCTCTTAGCGCAAGACTTTCTGTAAATGCTATAGCGTGCTATAGCGGAGCTATAGTGGGCTATTTAAAACAGTGCTTTTGCCTCGTCTGATCTGATTGTGTTGCAGCCTTCTTGAGGTTTCACTACTTTTGCGCATGGATGCTTGTCATGGCATTTGCAGAATTAAAATGGTTTTGTCATGGCATTTGCAGAATTAAAATGGTTTGTTCATCATTGCTTATTCAGTTTTACATTAAGGATTTGATACCAGCCTGACTGGTAGTTTCGTGCCTTTCCATAGCCTGATCTAGGTAAAATGTCTGGTGGTGATGCAAAGTGATTCCTCAGGTGCCGTAGTAATTTGAAGAACGAAAATGTGCTATAGCACCCGGGACTACGAACCCCCCCCCCCCTATCTGTCCGTGCAGCCTTGCTGAGAATCGTGCTATGCTGTGCTGCTAGTCATTTGGAGTGCGACCATACATAAACAGGCCATTTAACCAAGATAAACACCTGTGCTGCTAGTCTGACGTAGGCAACAGGTACTATGCCTATGCGTAAGCTGGCAGGAGGCCAGTTCGATGAGACAACTCGGCATGTGTAGCTCGCCGTGCTAACTCGTAAATGGTTGTCGCTCACCCTTTAAATTCAACTACACAACCATTGAGCAATGCAAAATAGTTGTACAGCAAAATTTCCATACTGCAGCAGAAAGATTCCACAACGCCTCCCAGGCACCGCGATGTTTTTTACAACCAAAAGATTATAGTCGAAATAAGATAAAGATGAATGGTCACATCTATCAATGTCAGCTATACAGCCTGGTAGCTAGGATGCTCTTCAGCCTGGTGATGCCCGTCTGTGTATAAAAAAAGATACTGCTCGTGCACTTACTGTTCACCTAGTCTGCTAATTAAACTAGTGGTCCAAGGCATGACACCGATCTCAACGATCGGTACTCTGTATGATCGTTTTTGGATCGTTCATGCATGTTAACTGTTTGATGTAGCACTTGTCACTAACATATGTTGTCCAAGAACATCGATCTCTTTCCTCATCACGTGACTTTTCTGTTAGACCAAGCAAGGGCAATAATTAAGATGGAGATAATAATATAACACAAGATTAAACTGTATGCGCAATAGTAGTAGAATTTATGTTATTGTTCAAAAACCACGTGCATGATAGTTGGTAAGTTCTGTGGCATGAATAAGTTTCCAAATGAGGGTGAATAATACTTGCACAAAATACCATTGTGATATATAATTTGACACTTGTTCTATCTAAATTATAGTAGATATATAAACCTAAGATTGCCCGTGTTTATTCCACCACTATAATCATGTGAGGAGCATGATCTAGCGTGCATACAAATACATCCACATGGCAAATCACATATAATAATTGAGATGAAGCATAACACACACAATATTGCATTTATCTGGTTGTGATTGTTCATCCAAGTAATGTTACCTTCTTAACACAGAGGGAGCTACTGTCGAGCCGGGTTGTTTATTGGTACCAATGATGGAAATATATTGAACAGTACAGACTTACATTACCAGTAATTGGCACAACATGCACAAACTTGTTTCTTAGTCATTAATGTAAGAGCATTGCCATATCCTAACCATGTATGAGCATCTTACATTATGACCATTGTACACAACTGTTCCTAAACCACCTTACAACAAGCATTCACAAATGTCTAAATGGTTTGTGGAATCGAACATACAACTAATAAGACCATGTCATTGGTATAGCAAGCAGTTTGATGGTTGATGAGCCATTAACCAGAATCATGGAGCAAAGCTATGCATCAATGCCAATATGGATTATGATCAGCTACAAGATTCAACTAAGTGTGTAGCATGTGGCAAAAAAGAATAGCAAAACCTAAAATATTAACGCGGTGCACAATGCAAATAAGTGTAACCTCAACAACAACTTAATACATATGTCATCTAAAGTCGACAAGACAAACCTTGCAGGATCATTCTTGAGCTCAGGGAATGTGGGAGGCCCGATCATCATAAAAGGATATATATCATTGATAGACATATCATCATTTGTCATCTCATGCACTTTACGAAGTGTGCCGCATTTGATATCCAGAAAGAGTATGCATCGACCCGTTGTCAAGAACACAAATGCAGCATTGTCTCCCACACCTCTTATGTGCACATCAGCAGTATATTCATCATCAAATGTGTGATCTGACATCCTCAAATTAGAAAACTTCTCCCGTAAACATATGATCCCAACCAACAACCAGTTGCCGTTGTTGTGGAGCCAGATGTGAAGTCGAAGCTCTGTCACATGGATGAGATACAAACCGGAAGAATCATTAGTCCGTGACAACACAGTGCGTCTATCACCAAAATCCACCCCTTTTGGGAGCTGAATTGTGGAGAGACATGACGACATCAAATCCAAGACAGTAATATATGTGAAGGACCCGATATATATTTTATTTTGGATAGCCATTGGATATATTTTTGACCCTGGATGGATGAGTTGGCATACGACCGACGTGTGCATGGACCAGACGCCATCTTGCAATACATGAACACGTACAGTAGATTCCATACTCCCCCAGTTGGGCTGCACCAACAAATAGAGGTAGGACAAGCCTTTTCCTTTTTCATCGGAGATAATTCTACTGTAAGCACAGTATGAGCCATCGTTGCAGCGGGGAAGTTCTGGGATGATGGCCATGCCCCTAGCGGCGCGCAGAAAGCTTTGCACTTGAAGTGTCTGGTAGGTTCCACAGTTGTACCAGATTAAGACTCTACCGTTCCGGCAATCCATGACGAAACTATTGTGGTAGCTCTTGAGGCTGAAACTTTCACGACGGATGACGGAGGCAAGCTCTACAGGCTGCGGCAACATCGGAATGAAACGTGGAGCCGTGTGAGCCCTCATCGCCTGGAAGTAGAAGCCGAGGAGGCGAGGCGGGTTAAGCTCGTGAAAACGGTGGAGGAACCTATGATCGGAGGCATGGTGGTACCAGCGCTTGCAGACTATGGCGGCGCGGACCAGGTTGGTGGGAGAGCCGACGCGTTTGAGGATCTCGATGAGGAGGTTGTCATCTTCCAGCACGTTGGACAAGGCGTCCAACATTACCGTCTGTCGACTTGCAGCTTGCTGTCCGTGCCTTTGGTTTCGGTTAAGGGCAGAGAGGGGATCGAGCTGTGTATAAAAAAGCCAGGAGTACTAGTCCTAATATGTTACGCCGGGCTTTCCAGCTAATTATTGTCCACCAAGCAATTAGCATAACATTATATTTCCCGCACGGGTAGCAGATTATTATTATCTTTTGACCGGGACAGAGGGAATCAGATCGTTTCGTCCCGTCTCTCGAGAGAGACAGGGCGAAACCTAACGCGCCGCCAGCCCAGCCCCCTTGCTTCTCCACCTTCCCCTCGCCGCCTGCAGGGCGCGCCGCCAGGCGAAGCCCGGCTGGCGGCGGCGGTGGCGGGGGTCTCCTTCCTCCCCGCCTAATCTGCTGCATCGCGGGCGCAGCACCTTGGCGGGGACGCCTTGTTCTGGCGCATGGCGTGGAGGTGGGGCTGCCTACGGTCGCACTAGCGGCGGGATTCGGCGGCTCTGCGGCGGCGGCGTCGCACGGGGCGGCGGCGGCTAGGTCCAGCAAGCAGGCGGCGGCGTACGGATAGATGGGTAGCGTCCGATCTGGGCTCAGATGGGCTTCAGCGGGCCGTGCTTGCTGCTGTCTTGTATCTTCCATGCTCGTCAATCGCAAACAGCTCCTGGGCTAGACCCGTAACACGAGGACGTCGGGGGCTCGCGGTGGTGGCCACTTCCTTCGCCTGAGGTGGTCGGCCAGCTGGTTGTGGCATCACACATCCAATCCCGGCGCCGAGTGGGAGGCGATGCTACCGGGGAAAACCGTGCTATGACTTCGGTTAGAGCGGGCGATGGCGGCGTTTTCGCGTTGTTATCTTGATGAAGACATCGCCACTGCAGCTACCATGGACTTGCTTGCGTTGCTCTGGGTGAAAACTTAGACCCAGGGTTCTCGGATCGGACGATGGCGATGCTTTAGGCGTCATTCTCCCTCATGGGGGCATTGCTTTTGGAGCAGCGGCCGGATGGAGGGGACAAGCGGTGGAGCGTTTTTCATTTACCACATCAAAGACGGCGGATCTCGGCGGCGTGGCGCAGTGGAGATTCGATGTCCGATGCGCGGAGATGGACTCGTGCAGGAGGAGGAGGCTGTCTGGCTTCATGGTGGCGTCGATGGCAGAGAGGCCTGGGAAGGTCGTTGCGTTAGTTTTTGCTCCGAAGATGGATTGGTGGAAGATGGCGGCGATGACACATCAAAGTGCGTCGGACTGGTTTGTACCCCAAACCCAATATGTGGCTTGGTTGGGGCCTCCGACTTTACATGTTAGGCATTTGTGTGATGTCAGTTTGGTATTAGGCTCGGACTATCGGCACCCCTTCATGAAGTGGATAGAAGTAGCGACAGATATTGCTAGGATGATGGCTTCAGACTACCTGATGTACTACTTTGTAAGGTCCTTGTGAATAATAAATAAAATGGCTGAATGCATCGTTCAGATGCAGTGACCGAGGCAATCCTCCGTTTCTAAAAAAAAGGTGGCAGAGTATTGTTGTAAGCATCCGCTGCTCTGAAAAAAGCATCTGCATACAACACGGTTGTCGGGTACAGCATCGAAATTCCACTAGATTGATTTCCTCATGAAAGATAGTATGAATGAAATCGAGAGGAAAATTGTGAATCATACATACACGTCTATGGGTAGCAGTGTCTTTGATCTCCTGGCATCCGCTGCTCTGAATCCATGAACCCGCACGCATGCATGCTCTGTTTCTTCATCCTGTTGAATGCATAGCCTATCTTTTCCGGTGAATTTGAGCTGTTGGGTGAACGGGGTGATCCGTGCAGTTCTACACATCCAACAGAAAAAGCTCTGGATCAAACTCTTTCTCCATTGGACGAAACGAAATACAGGCCCGCCCATGAGCACGAGCACAGACCCTACCATAATTCCAAGGTGGAGCTGCTCCTGCTCGTGGAGGATGAGGTTGACCACGCTGATCCCGGCAAGGAACTCTGTGCTTGCAAAGATGAGTGGTTTTGTAACAAACTACTAGCGGCAGGGGCGCGCCCTTGGCGCGCCTCCTCTGCGGTACTCTGCGCGCTAATCCTGTTGATGCACTTGTGGACATGTATGCAATCCAAATAAACACTAGTTGTTAAAAAAAGAATAGACAGAAACTGCAGCAGCGAAGCATTCACTCATAAAGCAGAGCAAGCAAAGCAAGGTCATAGGTCTATATTAACAGAGAGGTGGCAGTCTTATAAGGTGGATCACAAAGCACACAATATATATTTCCTCATTTATTGAACCAAAGCACAAATGGCCACAATGCATCTGACTGGTCTAAGCAGCCAAAAGCCAAAATTCGACCACACATACAGTGTTGCATCAGAAGGCCAGAGAGCGAATGTGCCCATTCTTGAAAATCCATAGCCTGGTGCCTTTTTCTGTTAGCATAATAGAGGTGCAGAAACATCCTCTTCCGGACCTGAAATAAAGAATACACAAAAAGGAATAATGAATCGGATATTCTTCGAGGAGCAAGGGACTGGACATTGATATGAAAAATTATTCTATCAACTCGTTATAAAATGGTCAAAGATAATGACTATTCAAAGCTAATACTCGCTTTCAAAACAAATGAGAGTTATAAATACAGTCCTCGTGAATTAACAGTAAAAAAATGTGATTCTCCAAGCAACAAACATTTATAAAATTCAGTAAAAAAAAGAGCATACACAACTAAATAGCATGATCTGGCATAGATATATGATTCTCCAAGGAAATAAACTTCACAGAAAATGTGGAACATTTACTTGAGTGTCTAAAAGGTAACCAATCTGGAAGAGCATATGAGAAGAATGAAGAGTTAACTTAGACAAAAGAAATGTGTCATATACACTAAAACTAAAGAATGGAAAAATAGTAATGTGAAAACATAGGAATAGGGTGCACATCTTAGAAAAACATCAGGATACCGCTCCGGGCGATGTGATCTGCGCATTAATTTTGTTAAAAGGAGAAAAGGGGACATACATCGGTCCATACTTAAGAAATACCTGACGCAAAGAACATGGCATGCAGATGCAGAGTGTGTAAGGTGTCCGGGACCTGGCATGTAGCAGGTGGGGGAACATGACCCGATTGTCAACAACGGCGGTGGTGGGGCCGCACCATGCAAGCATGCAGGGACGCGTCCTCTGGTGTGTACGACGTATACGCTGCCCGTGAGCGCGCTGGGCACATGGACGAAATGTGCAGCGTTGGCGTTCGTGGCCTAGCAAAAATGCTGTAAAAAAGTAAGCCATGCTAGTTTGGCTATGTTGTACATATAGTGTTGGAGATCGCTTATGAGCTTTTTATTTATATAATACGTTGATAATGTAAGCGTTTCGTTTGGAATAAAACTAAAGATGTTTTTGGTGTTTATGGATGAACCATGTGATTACCGCGACTAATAAAAAACATCAAAAATGTTTGCTTTCCTAGCTAAGGCCGCTGCGTTGCTGTACAACATGCATTAACTGAAAACACTCCTGACAATGGAGCGTAACTGCGTTGTGCCGGTACATGCTGTTGCGTTGCGCGTCGTCCTCTCGTCCTCTCGTCTGCGCACGTACCCTGCTTGTGTCAGATTGTGGTGTCAGGTTTGGTCCTTTGAGTACGCATATACGTTTCAGTTTGCTCTCCAACGTTCGGCTATACTCTAACTAGCACGCTTAGCTGATTCGAATCGCGACGGCACGCGCGCCGTTGATGCCCAGCATGCAGCTGCCGCTGCGTTCAGGGATGCATTTCTCATCAGGATACCCAACTCTTAAAAGTAGCCGATGGGAAGACAAGATAAAATGATTTCAGGTAGTTTCGCTGCACCTTAATGTGAATCAGCACAACTCCCTACAAAGAAAGATATTTGGACAAAAGTAGGTCAGAGCCGCATGCTTGTGAATAATTTCCATAACCAATAGCCCTTGGTAGTTGTAGAACTTAGAACACACAAAAACCAACCTGCACACCATTCAGTTTTCAGTTGATATGGTGAAATATATATGTTGCACAAATGACTCAGGAAGAACAATTGTATGCATATTAACATGTTCCTTGCGTGTGATTTGCGTCATCCTTCAAGTGAAACACTTGAATTTGCAAACGACATTGAATCCTGGATCGATTGACAACTAACAATAATATCAGACTATACTGTTCACATCAAGAAAGGGTTTTCCCAACACCTTGCAGACCTGCCCTCCCCACCCATCAGTTGTACAAGTTCATCATTCACACTCTGCATCATTCAACTCTTCGGTCTTCCAGAGGTAGAAGTACATATATTAGATTGGTATAAGACCACACTCAGTCAGTCCAAAATAATAGATGAGCTACTCAACTAAGGTTACTATGGGCTGCTTGTCTTGAAGCTCAGATTCTACCTTCTGTAAATGTTGTTGTTCGCATAGTCTCACGACAGTTGACACTTGAGCATTCCCATGTCTACAAATCCTATGCTAATTATGAAACAATCATGCTCAGAGAAGCAAGAAGAGCGACATTAACACTGAAAAAATAAACAGCTGCACAGAAACTATGGTTGGCACTTAATAATCAGTCATCTAAATGATGTTTCATTTAACTTTGCAGTAGTAAACGACTACCAAAGGGCAAAGGCATTTGACGAAAGGCCGCTGAAACCATAGTTAATTACTCATATAAATTACCCGATAATGCACTTAAATTTGCATACTAAGAGGACAGAACGCAATGCATTACTCCAGAGCACGGTTAATTACTCATATATATTATGCGATGGTGCACTTAACTTTGAATACTAAGAGGACAGGAATGAAATGCAGCATTACTAAAGGCAATCCACGAAACTACAGTTGGACAAGCAACTAAGTTGATTAGATTTCTAGCAAGCGCAAGTACAAGAAATGCTGGAAAGCCTTCAATTCAAACATATATGAAGAGAGATAGTGAGTAGTACTGCAGAAAACTGTTCCTTGCTGAGCCGAGATCTCAAAAGATGAAAGAACACCAAACCAGCCTGAGTGTTGTTCTTGATGCTAAGCATGAGCACGGACAAGGGCCCCGTGCTGAACTCCTCCTCCTTCCCATGCTGCCACAACAGGAAGAGAGAAGCAACGACCTTGTCAGTAGATGTGATGAGAAAGCATGTGGCTCTAAGTTGTGGGAGTTGTCTACCTCACCATCTGTTTGACGGCTGGCTGATGGAGCAAAGACCGGAGAAGTACACATGGAACAAATCAAATCCATCTGAACCCAACCTTTTTCCGCTTTCCACCAGCACGGGGAAATTCTCTGTCTGAGACAGGATTTTCAGCACCCGGGTGCCTCTACACCCTCTATGAACAGTAAATTCAAAAAAATCAAAAACTTTCGGACATCGAACATCATGAAGCTTTTGATGATCTTGCAAAGTTTTAGCTAAAAATAACATTCGAAGAGCACTCAAATAAAAAAACAAAATCATTGTTCAAAGTTTATGTACATTTTTTAGCAGTGATTTTGTTATTTTTGGTGAGGGCTCCACGAAGGTTATTTGTTGCTGAAACTTTGCAGGAACATCAAACTTTTGATAATATTTGATCCCTTAAAGTTTCAGATTTTTTTTTGATTTTTTTCAGTTTGTTTTCAATTTACTGTTCATAGAGGGTGTAGGGGCACCCGCGAGCTGTTAGAAATTTCTCTTTCTGTTATCAAACAACATCAGGAAGTTTAAAACCTGAGACTGAAAAAACATGCCATGCTAAGCCGCAAAATGCTATCTGCTCTAATCGTCATGCCAAAATAGAAACAAGACACAAAGTAGTAGTATTCCGTCAAACAGAACAAAACAAAGTAGCTACATGCTAAAGGAGAGGAGGCTGTCGGGTACTCACAGCGGCATGAAGTTGTAGCTGTTGTCGCTGTCACACTGGTGGCCTTGGAGCCGTGCCGCGGCACGACCGGCGCCATCCTCGCCTCTCCGACGGTACCAGAGACGGGGATGGGCGCTGCGTCCGGGTCAGGACCAGCTCTCATCCAGCAACCGCCACCGCCGCACGTTGATACATATGCAGAACTTCACCCAATAAATACTGCAAGACTCACTTTATTTATTCTAATGCTCCAACATGAACATGTGCAAACCTTCAAGTAGTGACCTTCCTGCAGGAAAAATTATAGCAAAGTAAATAGCTAACTATGTTATCATACTTAATTAGCATCAACTTGATTCCTTCTTAAAGTAAATCCTATGCAATCTTGAAAATCTTGTACTTCCAAATCTGTGCGCCAAAGGTCAATCCAGTACAAATTTGCTGAATTTACCAATAAAGTGACAGAATGCACTACATTACAGGTTTTAAGAATACATTTATCTGAACAAATGTCTAGCCATGAATACAATTATCTTCCAACTTATAATAGCTAGCCATAAATTCAATTATCTGCACAAATTAACAAAATGGCAGAGAGATGTACCATATTTGAGCTTGAGCTAAGCTCCTTAATAGTATCACATAAGCATCCACCAAGCACTTCTCATAACCAAACCAGAGTCCCTGCCATTCCTTAATTTCCTCTATGAGGTTTGACAATTAGGAAACGAGTTAGCCACGGAAATCACTCACGATAAGAAACACATCACGTTAAGGAGAATTTCAGAAACCTCTCAGCCAAACTGACAACTGACTTGGTAGCATGTCATAAACGGAAGTCAGAAACTTATGAGACAGATGTGGCACTGCGCAAAGATCATGTCACGTTTTAAAAGCGTACAAATACTTAATTAACCAGGAAGCAGGCCATAGATATGCACGGGTTTTATCTACAGGACCAAACTACCATAGAGACGAAATCCAAACAAAGATCGTGCATGCTGACAGGCTGGCCGCACCAATACATTATCTCGTAGATTTTTCGGCAAACACAAACCGAGCAAGGCATTAGCTCATAGACTTTTCAGCAAACACAAATCGAGCGATGCATCAAAAAGAAACCCCACCTTCATAGTTAACAGCACAGAGATCCCAAGAACTAAGAGAGAACTGTGAGTTCGTACACGAGAAAAAACAACATGAAACGTTTAATGGATCAGCTCATAGAACTTTCATCAAACAGGAGACGAGCAAGGTGATGAAGAAAAATCTCACCTTAGGCAAGGTCTGCGGTGTTGCTGTGCGAGTAGAATAACAGCCGGGAGATGAGGAAAAGAGGAAGAGACAGCTCACATGTGCCGCCGTTTTCTCCATGAACTTGGAGCTGCACTTGCCCCTGGGTTGGGGCTTGACCAGGAGGGGTCCCTCTAATGACACTGCTGCCCTCACTGCATCGCATCCATCATCCTGCGGCCTGCCTTACCCTTGTGCGCCCCTCCAACTTGCCTGAATGGGAGAGATTAGAGGAGGGACAACAGTAAGAAAGAGCTCATTGGAAGAAGAAATGGGGAGGAGGAAGGTTCACCTCAAGGAAGGCGATGGCGGCAACTGCGCACACGGCTCAGTCTCCTTGTCCATCTCTGCGCCCCGCGTGTGGAGGAGCAAGGATGTACACGGCGCCGTGGACTGCTCCTCCTCCTTCTCCTCGTCCTTCTGCACATCCCAGAGGCGAGGGGACGGCGTCGCAAGGTAAATACATTCAGCTAGGGCGTGAGATGCAGTTGCTTTGGGTAGTATTTGGGGCGTGAGAACACAGTTAAATGCTGCTTGATTTTTAGAGCTGGTACACTACCCAAGGCTTGAAGGCGCCCTTGATGCATCATTGTTGTGCTTCTGTATTTACCTTGCAACCAGCTCTAAAAATCAAGCAGCATTTAACTGTAAAACTTTTCTATGAAAACTTTTCAACCTAGCTAGATTCTTTTGGATGGATGGATCTTATTTTCCTCAACCACTGTAAAACTTTTATTGCGGTAATATTTCCAAGAGATAAAGTCAATGGAAAATTTCATATGAAATATTCCATAGAGACTTTTTAAAGGAAGAACAAATTGTCCTCACAATACAACAAATAATCCATGATAGCAATACCGCCAAGGATTTCCATCCTCCAATTTTTCTATGAAAATCTTTTTAGTCAAACAAGCCCTAGAAGTGGGGAGGGAGGCACCACATGGGAACATGATGGCCACCCTTAATGTAGTATCGTACTGACAGGATGCGCTCCATGTTATCACCACCTTCATCAACGCTTTGGTCTTTCCTATGGAATAGTAGGTCACCATATTCTGATTTTGTGTGGTATTCTTCCTCGAACTCTTGGTGCTCTTTGCTAACTCCAGAGTGATGGTTCGAGTAGCATATGTGGTTTCTTTCTACATGTCCCCGGCCACCAGCCGGCATTTGCACCACCTTGGAGGAGCATAGTTGCCCCAAGAACAACGCGCAATCACCCAAGCTACCCACCTCCTCCCACTTATATTTGCGTGCGTCATCATCAACATTTGTGACTTGGAACACTTTAAAGAAAGGCTTGCAGCTTCGCAACCATCGACTCATAACTGCCACCGCCAGCTTACCATTGAACTCACATATGTATGAGGCTTTGTCCAAGAACCAACTCGTACAAATAGGATCACCGCCCCTTTGGATGTCCATGGGGTAGGCGGCAGTAACTATCGGTGCACCATCTTCATTAACATCAATGTCAAACGTGTATAATGTCTTGCTATGTGCTAGGCCGTAAAGCTCCCCGCGGTAAAACGCGACATCCCGAACAGGCTCCATGTCACATCCTTGCATTGTCCATCCATCCAGACAGCCAATCTTACATAGTGCAATCTTGCGCCCAGCAGTCATGGCGACAAGAATGCAGCCACCTAAAGTGGGAACATTGGAAAAGATTATTTTTCAGATGAAGTCTATTCCATTATGGTCAGTCAATCAAAAATTCCGCTGCTTCTCGGACAGTGGCACCTCGACGCCAGAGAAGAGATTCACAATCAGGAACATGGTCGATCCTTCTACCGCGCCCATCCATCCTCCGTCATAGTCGGAACTTGAACTTTCAATAGCCGCGATCCATCCACCGTCGTACTATCCGATGAACTGCATGTTGCGCAGCTTGCTTGGGATTGGAACCTGAAGGACCACACCTTCCTCGGGGCAGTAAATTAGGCACTTCTCGGTGACAATGCCCCGGTCCACGGGTGAGAGGACCAGCAGAGGGAGCGCCGGCGGCGTTGGGTGCTGCAACGCGGCAGCGCGCCATGACCCGCATACGCCGGTGAAGCGTACACGGCCGAGCGGCGAGGCGACTCTCCCCCGGACCATGTTGAGGAGGTCGTCGGAGAGGTTTGACCAATCCACTGCCGAGGGCGAGCACCGTTCTTGTTTCGTGCCCATGGTGCCGTCGCGTCCTTGCAGTTGCAGGCCGATCTATGCAGTAATTTATCTAGTTATAGTATAAAGTCACGTAGAGTCCTAAATAAAGTTGTAAACTGGACTGGTGGTTGTACGAGTCCGGCAGGGCGTTGGACGTGGCACAATACGTACGAGATAATCAGAAAAAAGATTTCGTTCCATCGTCTAGCTACGAGTCGCTACGTGCGCCAAACGCCGAAGTACATCGATCACGTACTACTGTAGCCAACCAATAATCGACTAAGCTGCTTGTTCGGCTAGCTTGCACGTACATACAGATAGAGGATCGACAATGTGTCAACGTCATGGACTAGATCGGGACGTCTCCGGCCGAATCTCTAGTTACCAAACAATTACGGAAACCCAAGTCATACCAAAATATCCCATAATCCTACTTATATTAACTAGGATGCACATCTATGATCTGGGCTAATTATATAGCATCGATCTCGGTACGCAACCGGATCTCGCCCTGTACTGAGCTCCCTCCTAGAGCCACCTATAGAGGCATCGACCATGGCAGGCAGCGGCGCCAAGTCAAGCTGCAAGACGGCGGAGGCAGAAGGCAGCGTCAATGCCGTTGGACGTGCTGGTGGACATTGCGGTGCGCACCGACCCGGCCACCCTCGTGCGCTGTGCCGCCACGTGCATGGACCGCGTCAAGGAATACATCAGCCTCCACGGCCCCCTCTGCCTCCAGCAGGGAGACCGCTTCGTGCTCCCCCTCCTGGCTGGCAATCTGATCTACCAGTCCCACGGCTGGCCCAAGCCCGAGGAGGAGCTGTTTCTGGTGGACACCAGCGTGCCGGATGCCACCAAGCTGCGCACGGCTAGCCGCGGAGGCTTTCCCCTCTCGTCACGCGATGGTCTTGTCCTTGCCCGTGTAGGCTTGGCACAAGAGCTCCGCGTGTGCGACCCGGCCACCGGCAGGAGTCTCACCCTACCATCCGAACAGGCGTTCCTAAGAACGACTGGGGTAAATTATGTCATGCTCGTCCGTGGCGATGATAAGGGGGCCACCTCCGTTGGCCGGCATTTTCAAGTGGTCAAGGCATATCTAGAGATGTCACAGTACAGCGGCAACCTGCAGCTCCAGACCTTCTCATCGGAGCATGGCGTGTGGGGCCTCTACACCAACAACTATCTACCTAACCTATTTGGCAACCACTTGCAACAAAGCCTCGGCAAGGCCCTGGTCACCGGCGGCACTGTCCACTGGTTGTGCGAGACTGACACCGGGTCCTATGTCCTGAAGCTCCGTGTCAGAGCGGCAAAGGTGATGGCGAGGATGCTCCCAAAAGGGTTCCCACACCACGAACAACACCAAAAAGTTCTAGCAACATCGTCGGCGGGTCGGGATGTGCTTGTGCTCGTCGGTGAAGAGGACAAGATATCGGCATGGGCACAATCAAAGCATACAGGCAAGTGGCAGCAACGGCCACATGTGGTGATCAACATGACGGAGAAAATTTCGCGGTTCCTTGAGAAGGCAGGCGGTAGTTGCATTCCGCCGACGAACCCAGTCCAATTCAAGCTAATCTGGTTTGCCAAGAAGAGCGGTACCGTGCTCATCGACACATGCCGTAGTTTCTTTTGGCTCGACCTGCAGTCTATGGAGATCGTGAGGTGGTTCTTGGATCATAGGATCCCATACACTACCCATAATATCCCCTATGAGATGAGTTTGACGGCTTGGGTTCCAACATTCAGTAGCACTTTGTGATTAATTCGTTCATGTTCTTGTTCCATTCTCAACTTCATTATCAACTATAGAAGCACACATGTACGATTTTGTTGAGCAAATAATATAATTTTACAAGTTTTATTTGCCAATTAGTGAGGAAATTGATGTCCCATCATAATATACGTCTCATTTTGCTAGTTTTATCTGTACTTGTGCAAGCATTTTGTCTTCTTTCATCTGAATTGAGATGTCCTCCAATTTTCGCTTGAACCACTGCATGCTGAAGATTCATGAAAAGAATGTAGACCCATCATGATTTTGCATAATTCCTACCCGACGGGTTCTGTGACTTTTTTTAGAAAAGGGACGGGTTCTTTGACTGGTCGTTGGATGTCGCTGCTGGTCAAGACCTCCAGGTATATATGGAGCAAGCATAATTCGTTGCTGATTATGGTGGTAAGCTGTGATCTGCATATGGTTATTTTATTAAACTGGTGCTGGTTTATGATGACAATTCCATGTTAATTCTACGATTTGGTCGGTTTATGGTAAGGAAGTGTTGGTTTATTATTTCTTAGATACACGTGTTTCGCGATCGACATCACGATCAGGTTTATGCCTAACCCACCCATTGGGTCAGAATATATCATTGGGCTATATTGTGTACCAGAAAATCATATATTTCACACGGTCAGTCATCCTTGGTTTTCAAAAGAATTGCTATATTCTTTTTGTGTGCTTCAGAGTAACCGAGCAGAGAAAACATAATGCTATAAAGTATTCTCTCTGTCCCAATGTTATTTCGGGAAAGAGGGAGTATCATAATACTAGTTTGTCATGGTAACGAAATATGATTTGTATGGTGTTCTCAACAAAGTCCATGAGACAGAGACGCCTATTATGGTGCAGAGCGGCCTTCACAATACTGTTACGTGCACTTGGTTTATTTTTTGAAATCAAATCGTCTTTTATTTCACTAGGCTACTGATATAAAAATTGTCATATGCCCCGTCACGTAAACGAGGGCATCTATTTGTTCTAATTAATGAAGGGATATGAAGATATGTAAGCTATATAGCTGTAACGAATGTCTTGCTTTATCTTTTGATTGAAGGGAATATTAGCTCTGTCTTTTTTTTCTGAATGAATATTCGTTGTGTCTTTGTTCACAGGAGAGGACTAACTTGCATATTGTAGCCAGTTTGGAGCACATCAGAAGCTAGTTACACTCTGTACCGGACTAGGACATAGTATAGTATCAATGAATCATTACTGTTTGGGACCTGTATATGTAGGGAAGAAGAAGTGTATATGATGAGTAATCTGCTTCTGCTGCAGGCTTGTGGTTCCACTGTTTCTGCAGGTTGATGCTTGTTATGGCATTTGCAGAAGCCACTCTGTAAAATGACAAGAACAAGAACACCGACACTAGTTGAAAACCTAAGCTTGGTTCGCTGCAGATCTCAAGATAGTGGTCAGAAAAGTGAAAGCTAAGGATGTAGAGTCCAATTAGCTTAGGTGTTATTGAATGCATGTACATGGCAAAGCTGGCATTTAGGTTCTGGAAATGCATGCTTCAGACAAATGACAAAAGATGTACTCCCTCCGTTTCTAAATACGGAGTATAAGCCCTTTTAGAGATTCCAATATAGACTACATATGGATGTATATAGACGTATTTTAAAGTGTAGATTCACTCATTTTGCTCCGTATGTACTAGTGTACACTCCCTCCGTTCTAAAATGAGTGTCTCAGCTTTGTGATTATCAGCAGATAGTAGATACACAAGCAAGTCAAAACATGAACGATAAGACATAACACACGCAACCAGCAGGAAAGCAAGTAAACGATTCCTTCAGAGAGGAGATGTACTGCAGAGTGGTTCAGACAAATGAGTGGCAAAATTTCGAAATAGCGCTTCATAGAAAAGATTGAAGAACAAAGGAAACCAGTGAATAAATAGCTTCGAAATGACTGGAATGATAAAAACCTAATGATGAGTTAGTCTCGGTACTCGCTGTGTTATGGAGCGTCTCAATGGAGATTCATTGGCTTGAACATGCAGACCTTTAATACGGCAAATATTTGTTTCATTATCGAAAGGAAAAGAAGGGTAGCTCATTTTTCTGAAACTAACAGAATAAATATTTCTCCGAAATGCTTCTTGAATTTCAACCATGATCATCAAGTCAACAGAACATACTCCCTCTGTTCCTAAATATTTGTCTTTTTAGAGATTTTAACAAGTGACTACATACGGAGCAAAATGAGTGAATCTACATTCTAAAATATGTCTATATACATCCGTATGTGGTAGTCCATTTATAAAATCTCTGAAAAGACAAATATTTACCAAACGGAGGGAGTATATATTACCGTCTAAAAGCGCATGGGTGGTCTCTCCTCCTTTTTCCGGGCTTGAGACCGGCTATCAATTTTGCAACGAAAAAACCAGGCACCAATTCGTAAATCAGTCTACTAGCTACTGGGTTGACAAAATATTCTCTTAGTGAGTTTACTGGCAGCTTGAGGTTCATCAACACATCGTTCTCTTAGCCCTGGTATATAAGACCCATCTACCAGCGCTTAAAACTCTGGTTGTTCATCATTCATCACTACTTCATTCTCCTGGTAGCAAGTACCAACTCCTGAATCAACCTCCCTGGAAGAAAAAAAACCTCCTGAATCCACCAGCACAAATGCACTTTGGGCTGTCCACCATGTATGAAGCTCTGTGTGGAGCAAAAAATATGTAGGCTCAAAGAGACATTTCAGTTTTACAATTGAAATAGAGCTATATAAGTAAAGTTAACTGAAACATATTTTCAGTAATGGTGAACAACAAGTCCAATTCGACAACTACCGTAAAGAACAACGAGACTAATTCCACAAATACCATACAGAACAACAAGACCAATTCCACAAATACAGCAAACACAACACTACAACGCAAGTGGACCATACAACATCACTAATAAAAATAAAAACGTGGAGTATTCATGGAACACAGACCTCGGTCCCAATCAGTCATGATACATAGGATACGGGTAGGCATTGCATTACGGTTACATAGCATCCTAAATCTATTACAAGTTGTAACAAAGATGGTTACTAGAACTGCAAGTAAGGAAATGTGACTCTCGTCTCTTCCTTGCTGGAGCCATCCAAAAGCTCCAATATATACTTGTTCTTCACATGGCATTCCTGTTTCAGAGAAAGCAGAGTATCAACGGCGAGTCTGTGTGTGTATACAACTTTCGTTGTTATAGGAAAGTTGGTATAAATGTTTCCTTGACAATAAAATCCACTCAATTCATCACATGGAATTCTCCCTGTGTCAAGAACAAATATTGGCGAGGGCAGAAGGTCAGTTACACCATACCTTATTGCTATCCTCTGTATCTTTGGACCATGAAACTGTCCTGCTCGCTTAATTTGATAAGCACGTATTTCAATTCTTGTTAAATAGTAATGCTTAATTTTGCTGGCAGTCTGCCATTTTAGAATCCTGGCCGAGAACTTTGAGTTGGCTATCAAGTACTCCCTCTGTCTCATAATATAAGACGTTTTTTGACACCACGCTAGTGTCAAAAAACATCTTACATTATGAGACGGAGGGAGTACTTTGAAACAGACCTGGCACATTCAGAATTTTACGAAATTAATTTGAACTAATTGTTGATGTATAAACGTATTGCCTAGTCTCTTCTATCGGATCGGTTTTCTGGTTGCTTTGGCTAGAGCATGCACTTCTACGATTTTTTAGCGGAAAAAACTTCCAATCTATTCATCTTCAATCATGGTAGTACAACAAACACTAGAAATAATAAAAATTACATCCAGATCCGTAGACCACCTAGCGATGACTACAAGCACTGAAGCGAGCTGAAGGCGCGCCGCTGTCATCGCCCCTCCCTCGCCGGAGCCGGGCAAACCTTGTTGTAGTAGACAGTCGGAAAGTCGTTGAGCTAAGGCGCCATAGAACAAACGCACCAGAACAGCAACCGTCGCGGATGAAGAGTGTAGATCAAAAGGATCCAACCTGAAAACACACGAACGAAGACGAACGACGCAGAGATCCAAGCAAATCCACCAAAGACAGATCCGCCGGAGACACAACTCCACACGCGCACCGGCGATGCAAGACGCATCACCGGAACGGGGGCTAGGCGGGGAGACCTTTATTCCATCTTCAGGGAGCCGCCACCGTCTCGCCTTCCTGAGCAGGACACAAACCTTAACAAAGCTCGAAAAAAGATCTAAAAACGGAGCCCTCCCACCGGCAAGGGCCGAGATCCACTCCGGCTCCATGGCCATAGGGCCACCGGAGACGGGATGGACCGGCGCCGGCGCCGGTGGGAGGCAGAAAGCTAGGGTTCTTGGAGGCGGCGGCTAGGTGTACGCACTTCTACGCTGACAGCAACCTTGTCACATTCTAACGTTTTTTTTTTCAAATCTGTCACATTCTAACTTAGCTAGCTAGAATAGGAGATGGAGTCAATATGCATTTAATTCAACTCTGAAGCTAGCTTGGCTTAGGAAAGGAAGAATCAACCATGCATACCACAATCACACAAATACATACAATGGCAGTGCACTGAAGAACGATCAGATTAATTTAAGTGAAAGATGTTAGGTGATGAAAGTTTGGGTCATATCCATCCTTTTATGATGATTTGGCCTCCCAAATTTCCTGCACTCAAGGATGATCCTGCTAGGTTTGCGCTTCCCATTTGATGATTTATCAGTCCTCTTTATGTGGTTACAAAGTTTTGCAATGTGTATCATCCATCACACTGTTTAGTATAGCTGTAGATGTTTGTAGTTATTATTCATTCTTCAGGCCATTAGAACAATACTAGTTAAACGGCATTACAAGTGCTTGCCATAAGATGAACATAAATCACTTGTCTACTGTGGTAATATTACTATGTGCTTGTGGTAATAATAGAGGAACATTGCAGGTGGGCACCAGATATCATGCTTCCCGGGACCTCTCCCCTCATAAATGAAGTCTCATAAAAAGCAATTTGTGCTGGTACTAGAAGATGACTTGTTTGGTTTTATGGACCTCTCATTTTGATTACATCAATGTGAACGTCATGCTTAGGTGGTTAGGGCTGAGAGATGCCTAGCTTTGTTATCATCTTGACTGTTGCATTTTTTATTTCGAGGCAGTTTCACATACCCGTCATGCATGGAATTTAGCTTCCTTTTTCTTGAATACAATCATGGTGTAATGTTGTACTACCTACCTTTGAACTATGAACCACAAGCTATCTTCGAGATTGTCAATACTCAATTTTTTTCCGAATGTTGCTTGGCGGGTGACACATGTTTTCTGAATACTAGTGGATCATAACTTTTACGTGGGTATGATTGAGCTTATCTATGATTTTTTATCCAGATATATAACTGTGAAATTTTTCCTTTTGTATGGCAACTGGCAAGTTGCTAGTCGAAGCTAATAGTGAGTAATTGTGTTTGTGTGGCATTTTTTGGTGTATGATCATAGTTTTGTTGTACTGGAGTGCATATTATAAATTGGAAACATGGCCATTTGGGACAGTTTGGTTGTACTATTGTAGCAGTTTCTCTAGATATTCCAAACAAACATATTTTTGTGTGAAACGAGGCAAGATATTTGCCATTTTCATTGATGAAGAAGAAGAGAGTTGCCCAGTTAATTGGAGGAAAACCAGGATGTAGTAGATACATTTTTTGATTTTGAAGTGCATGTAACAGTTGAGTATCGTTGTACTAGCCACTTGTCTTCTTAGCTCATTTAACTTTTTTATGCATAGATAGAAGAAAAATATTCTAATACTAAACTGCACTCTGTTTTAGCAACTATGTGTAGCTGTAATGCGAAAGTAAATTTGCACGCGACACTCTGGCTTGAAATTTAGGTGTGTCTGATTAGTAAAGTTTGGCATAAGAAGCCTGCCTGGTGGTGCCTTTGTTTCTATAGCGTGATCAGGTAATTCTGTCATGCATAACAAGGATAAGGGGCAAACTGTGTAATAGGAACACATATATGTGTTCATCTAGTAGTTCAACTGAACAATAAAAAAACGAGGGAATTTCCCGTCAGTGCTTGCCTCAGATGTTTATCTCTTTCTCAGTTCGTGCACTCTGTTTGTGGCTGTTATGCTTGATGGGTGGATGGATGAACCAATGCTGCTGTGTGTAAACATTACTGGTTCATGAAATTAGTCCATTCTACTGATGTTCATCTGCATTAGTCTTTTTCCATGGCACTGATGCCCATCTGCACATGTGTTTGTGGTTGCTGCCCATTTGGCAGGGTCAAACAATGAGTGGATGGCGAAACAGAGCGGACAGTGGATGCCGTATCCAAGGTCCTCGGTGATGACAACCTCCTTAGGGAGATCATCGTCCGTGTCGGCTTCCCCACCACCCTTGTCCGTGCCGCCCTCGTCTGCAAGCGCTGGCTCGGGCTTGCCGCTGACCCCGCCTTCCTCTGCCGTTTCTGCAAGCTCCACCCACCATGCCTCCTAGTCTACTACATCTCTGAGCGGTCGGTTGCGTTGGAGTAGCTTGGTGCTCCACCCTTTGACGTAATGTTTCCCCTGCCCCTGCCCCCAGAGTTTTTAAACCCTTCCCCATCGCTGGCCACCGTTCCGCTCCACGCTTTGTCCCGATGCTACCTCAGCCCCCAGAGCTTGCCACCGTCATCCGTCACCTTGATGACTACACATTCGGTGTCTACGATGGCACTATACCGATCAAGCAGTGCCAGAACGGCACCGTCTTCACCCATCAAGATAGAGGATGAACAAAATTGACACTTGGAATGCACCGCCTGCTGTGCCCTGAGAGAGGTATGCCCATCGTCCCACCATTCTAGTGCGAGGAACACAATCTCCAATGGTTCGGTGCAATCCTCTCCAAAGAAGGCAGCGGCGGTCGCCTATCCTACCTGTATGTGTTGGGCACCAAGGTCTCGGGGAAGCTCCTGGTGCGTGTGTATGTGTTGCAAGATGGTGTTTGGTGCCTGCATATACCTCGGCCACGTGCCAGCCCTCTCTTATCCATTGGGAACCAAAAGTTGTGCTTGTTGACAACAAAATCTATATCCCGACCATCAACAGTGACAACATTTATGTCTTGGATTTGACGACCTCAAGTTTCTCCACAATCCAACTCCCACAAGGAGCAAGCTATAATTATTTTCGGACCATGTTGTCACCAGCCGATGACGCTTCCGGTGTTTATCTCTTTCATGTCAATGGATTTGAACTTTGTATCTTGCTTTCCAAGGGGAACAACTGGTTGAAGGACGATACCATTTGTTTGAGGATGTTAGATCACACGCTTGAGGACGAGCATAATGCAGATGTCCAGATAAGCCAGGTCGGAAACAATGTTGAGTTTGTTTTTTTGAGGATGGGTGGATGCACATTCTATCTGGACGTCACGAGCAAGACACTGGGTAAATTGCAAGAGAAGACAGACAATGATCGACGTTTCAGTGATGCCAAGCCTTTTACGATGATTTGGCCGCCCATATTCCCTGTTCTCAAGGACGACCCTTCAAGGTTTGCTTTTTGGACTTCAGATCATCTCTATATTTCTCTTGTTGTGACCATGATTTTTTTTCCTTTTTAACAACTAGTGGCTAGTCCAAGCTAACAGTGGGTAGTCTGCTTGTGTGTCACTTCTCCTTGTATGATTAGTTTTCTTTTTACTAAAATACAAAGTATAAAATGGAAACAAGTGGGTTTGCAATATGAGGGCATTCAAGTTGTACTGTCTGTAACTTTTGGTACGAAAAACATATGTTTTTGTCCTGAGTTGATTCTTTTGATTTTTGAGTGTTTAGAGCATGGACTTCTAGTTTGTTGTATCACATTTTTTCTGAAGTGTCCATGCGAAGTACAAATTGGGCCTACAAAAATACTCTTAGTCTTTTTATCATGTTGCCCACTGTATAAGAGCTGGAGGATGCTTAATGTTGTCAACATACTACACACTCTATTTTCTTGTCTTCTTATACTATCGCAAACCCAATAAGCGTGGAATTTTGACTTCTGTTTCTCGAATATAACCATCTACATACCTTTGAACTCTCAACCTGCAACTATGTACATTTGACCAATGAACCTGTAACTATGTGTGATTGGTAACACTTGTTTTTTCTTGAATGTTATTGAGTGAATCGTATAATTCTTTCTTGAACACAAGCTGAATGTAGGTGCATGGGGTATTTCCGAGCTGATCCATGATTTGTGGTTCGATATATCATAGTGACTAGTCCTAGCTAACAGTGGGTAGTTTGAGTTTGTGTCGCACTTCTCTTTCTATTATCAGAGCATTTGAATACATAATATAAAATTTAATTTGTACTGTTGTACATAGTTGAAAACAAAGAAACTATAGTTGTGAACCGAATTCATTATTTCTATTTCGGGGCACAACAGAAACTATATTGACTATCGTTGTTCTAGCCACTTTTGTTGTTAGTCCATCTGATACTTTGATGCTTTAAAGTGGCAAAACAAATATATTCGGATGCTTAAGTATATCTCTATCCTTAACCTTCCCTTGTTTTCTCTAGAAGAGGAATGTCATGTGAAGAGTAAGGATATGTGATCGCTTTTGAATGATCAGTAGCGAAGGCGACAAAAAGGAAAAGCAGAGAGTTGCATTTCCTTAGTAGCAGTTCTAGTAACTATCTTTGTCATGACTGATTGCAACTGAGGCTTGTGTTTCGTGAAGAAGAATCCCCGTTTGTATGTTTATTAGTGATGTTGTCTGATCCGCTTGTGTTGCGATGTTGTGTTTGTTGTACTAGTTCTGTATGGTATTTGTGGAATTGGTCTTCTGATTCACCATTGTGGTAAATCTATTTCATCAGTTAGCTTTACTTATGCAGCTCTATTTCAACTGTAAAACTGAAATGTCGCTCTGAGGCTACAATTACCTATTTTGTGCCACACGGAGGGCCATACATGGTGGACAGCCCCACCCCAAGGCTTCACTTAACCAATTGATAGCAGTCCAAGGCTCCAATGCTGCATCAGCACAAAGTTCTGAAGCTGCGTTGTCGTTCTAGGTGTTGGCAATGAAGCTGAATGAAAACTGAAGCAAGGTAATGGAAGCTTCAGATAAGGAACGCACAAAGAGCATCAGTAACAGAGATGACGTGCAGTTTCTCCATTGTCTTCTCTGGAAATGCCTTGGGAGATCACACGTGGCCAGTGTAGAATGAATCAATGTCAGTTGGTAGTTGCTGTAAATACCACATCCGCATACGGATATACTATACAACTTGTTACCAGCTAGACTTGTACACTTCACATGGACCAGCCACGTTGTTCTATATCATTACCAGCCCCACATTGTACTGGCAAGCCAAAACACGAGTATATAATGAGACATGTACTGTATGTAACATGATAAATCAAATACACTCGTATCTTCAAAGACAAGCATGCATCGATGGCTAATTAGGCGAAAATACTCAAAAATAGTTATTAAACAAGACATGCCAACATTTAGATTCGGTGGATGCATGATTAAGGCAAGACCAGAAAAGATTAGAAAAAACTGTAGAACAGACAAATTGGATAATTATTTTTATTACCAGAATTGGATAATGATTCAAAGAAATGATTCAAGAATGCAAAATGGTAATGTTAATGGTCTGTGTGCTCAGTAATGCCCTTCTCTAGCCAAGCCTTGTCTCGAGGGTACCTCTAAATCTACCTCGATCTTCCACGTTGTAGTTATTTTATAGCTAGGCGCCAAGATGAGCTATTGAGCTAGCAAGATAGTGGTACAAAAAGAAAGTGTATTTTCTACTCTTGGGTGTACTACTCCAGAGTTGCAATTTTTTTTTGAAATAAACGTGTTGTCAACTTTTTGGAGAGAGAGAGATAGAGAGAGAGAGAGAGAGAGAGAGAGAGAGACCAGTGAATTCACCTCTAGCATTCATCCACCAAACAACTAGCCTACTTATAGTACTAGGGGTTAGAATATACCACAGCTATTGTATAAGAAACCCCAAGGGCTACATATATCCATCTTGAACTTTTCATTCATCACTGAGACCCACCGATATATTCCTCTATTGTAACATCCACTAGTAGAAAAAGGGTCAAACGTGAAGCACATTAGTGCCGGTTTGATTTTGGTCCGGTACTAATGGTACCATTAGTGCCGGTTCGAACAGATTTGCATTAATGCCGGTTCGTGTTGAACCTTTAGTACCGGTTCGTGGCACGAACTGGTACTAAAGGGGTGGTGGCAGGCTGGCGTCAGGCCGGGGCCCCACGATCACCTTTAGAATCGGTTCGTGGCACGAACCGGTACTAAAGGTCTAACCTATAGTACCGGTACTAAAGGGGTCTGACCTATAGTACCGGTTGGAGACACAAACTTGAAAAAATCATAACTAAATCATCCTAATTCAGAAAAATACATTTAATATATCAAAATTTGCAGAACAAAAAGATTGATCCGCTGAAACTTGAAAAAATCATAACTAAATTTGCAGAACATATAATATATCAAAATTTGCAGAACAAAATTTGCAGACACAAACTTGAAAAAATCATAACTAAATCATCCTAAATCATCCTATAGTACCAGTTTTCCGTTTCGACAATTTTTTAAAATCACAAAATTCCAAAGGGAAAATAGAGTTTTTGTGCGTTTTAGACGTTTTTTAGACATTTTTAGCGTTTAGTGCTAGGGTTTAGATTTCAGAGTTTAGGGTTAGGTTTTATGGTTTAAACCCTTAGTTTTTACTGTTTAGCATAGAGTTTCCGACGTTTTAAGTCCCGGGTTTAGGGTTTAGGACAATTTTTGAAATGACAAAATTATAAAAGGAAAAAAAGATATGCTCTAATTTATGTTTTTTTGAATTTTGGTTAAATCTTGTCAAACCGGTCAAACAACTGATTCAAGAAATATAGAGTGTTACTAAATAATTACGCAATAATTACGTTTTAAGTATCTCAGTTTTTTGAATTTTGGTCAAATCTGGTCAAACTGTGGTCAAACTATGGTCAAACTACTTATTCAAGAAATATTAGTATTACTACATAATTATTAAAGAATATTAGTGTTACTAAATAATTATTTCAATTTTTTGAATTTTGGTCAAATATGGTCAAACTATGGTCAAACTGTGGTCAAACTATGGTCAAACTTATTGAAGAAATATTAGCGTTACTAAATAATTACTGTTTTTTTAGAATAATAGTTTCAAACTCAAACGGTGAAATGTGTGACTTCATGCTCAAGCTAAACTCCTGAGGGTTAATAGGATTGACATCTTATTATTGTCAGGAAAACAATAAGTGCAGACTCGGAAACGAAGGAGAATAGAACCTGAAAGTTAAGCGTGCTCGGGCTGGAGTAGTGAGAGGGATGGGTGACCGGTCAGGAAGTTAGATAATTTGGAATGAGTGATCCACACTTGAGCAGTTAAGAGATGTGATTAGAGACTGAATCATCAAATAATTTAGAAAAATTAAAAATCAAAAAAAATTCCAAAATTTTCAAAAAAATAAATAAAAAGAAACCTTTAGTACCGGTTGGTAACACCAACCGGTACTAAAGGTCCCCCATACCAGGGCGCGAGTTCACGCACTAGTAGAAAAAGGGTCAAACGTGAAGCACATTAGTGCCGGTTTGTATTTGAGCCGGCACTAATGTATACATTAGTGCCGGTTCCAACGGCTAGCCGGGCCGCTTTCATTAGTACCGGTTCGTGGCGAACCTTTAGCACCGGTTCGTGCCACGAACCGGTACTAATGAGAATGGTGGCAGGATGTTGTCAGACTGGGGCCCCTCCAGCCCCTTTAGTACCGGTTCTTGGCACGAACTGGTACTAAAGGTCGTCCTACATAAACCCTTCGTCCACCCGAGCTCGCTCTGTTCTTCCCCTTTCCCCTCTCCTCTCTGTTCTTCCCCTCTTCCTCTCAAGCTCATCACACATTTTGCCCAAAATTTGTCAATATTTGAAGGCCCCCATCCATTCAAATGATCACAAAGGTTAGCAACTTTGTCCTTTCATCTCTCATTGCTAGATTAGCTCTTGCAATGCTTTATATAGTGATTAATTTGTGAGTTTAGTAATTTGGGAGGATATATATATATATATATATATATATATATATATATATATATATATATATATGTGTGCTAGTATTTGATTTATATGCAATTTGAGGTCAAAAATAACACTTAGTTTTCATATGTAGGTGTGGTTTACTTAGTGCCTTCTAAATCTCCATCGTAGCCACCGTCGATTGCCGGCACCGTCCCGTCACCGGCACCACCTTGTGGTGAGCCTCTTGTTCATGAAATTTTATATAAAAATTGATGTTTGTGTGATTTGGATATATAGTTACTCGTATAATTATCTTACCTGTACGTTGTTTGTTATACATATAGTGCCATGGTTTTGATATCCGTCCCCGTCGGCCCTAGTCCTTGTTATGATTCGGATGTGGTATGTATATTCTCTTTTAAAACTAGTTGCATTTCGTGTTTATGACAAATTATGCCCATCAAGTTGACATAGAAATTTTTTCTAGGAGGTATGTGAACCGGAAATTCCAACCGACCCTATTGCCGAGAGGTTAAATTTAGTTGAAAGAGAAAACAAGTACTTGAAAGAAAAGTTGAAAAGAATTGAGGGGGAGAAGATGGAATTGGAGTTGCATGTTGCCGATGTCGTCGATGATCACAAGATCAAGATGGAGAAAATGCGCTTGAAGATTAGAAAGATTAGAAAATATGTCATCGATAGTGAGGCTTGGTATCATTATGCTGTTGGATCCATTGTTACCTTAGTTGCGATCTATATCGTATTTGTTGTTGCATTTAAATGCTTTAGCTAGAGAGTTATTTGTTTGTTGCATTTAAGTGTTGTATGAACTTTATGTATGAACTTGTATTAATTTGGTCTATTCGGTGTTGTGTAATGAAGATGAGCCGGCAATGGATGTACGATGACCGATGCTCTCCCTAGTTCGTTGAGGGCGTGCATACTTTTCTGCTTGCGGCTGAGGCAAACAAGCGGGTGTATGGTTTTATGCCTTGTCCATGTGCTCGCTGTAAGAATGGTCACAATTACTCTACGTCAAGAACCATTCACGTCCACCTGTTTAAGTCCGGTTTCATGCCCCATTATAATGTTTGGACCAAGCACGGAGAAAGAGGGGTTATGATGGAAGACAATGAAGAAGAAGAGGACGACGACAGCTATCCTGGCCATGGGTTCCCTGAATACGATGATACAACAATGGGGGAAGAAGCTGAGCCGGTAATGCGGGAAGAAGCTGAGCCGGCAATGCGGGAAGAAGCTGAAGAAGAGGCATCAGATGAGCCGTTGATGATCTAGGTCGGGCCATTGCCGATGCAAAGAGAAACTGCGCAAGTGATTTGGAGAAGAAGAAGTTGCAGCGCATGTTAGAGGATCACAAAAAATTGTTGTACCCGAATTGCGTAGGTGACAAGAAAAAGCTGGGTAACACACTGGAATTTCTGCAATGGAAGGCAGAGAATGGTGTATCTGACAAGGGATTTGGAAAGTTGCTCATAATGATAAAGGATATGCTTCCAAAGGACAACGAATTGCCCGAGAGTACGTACGAAGCAAAGAAGGCTGTCTGCCCTCTAGGGTTAGAGGTGCAGAAGATACATGCATGCCCTAATGATTGCATCCTCTACCGCGGTGAGTACGAGGATTTGAACGCTTGCCCGGTATGTGGTGCATTGCGCTATAAGATCAGCCGCGATGACCCTGGTGATGTCGAGGGCCGGCGCCCCAGGAAGAAGATTCCTGCCAAGGTGATGTGGTATGCTCCTATAATACCACGGTTGAAACGTTTGTTCCAAAACAAAGAGCATGTCAAGGCGATGCGATGGCACAGAGAAGACCGTAAGAAAGACTGAAAGTTGAGAGTACCCGCTGACAGGTCGCAGTGGAGAACAATCGAAAGACAGTATGGGAAGGAGTTTGCAGATGACGCAAGGAGCGTATGGTTTGGTCTAAGTGCAGATGGCATTAATCCTTTTGGGGAGCAGAGCAGCAACCATAGCACCTGGCCTGTGACTCTATGTTTGTATAACCTTCCTCGTTGGTTGTGCATGAAGCGGAAGTTCATTATGATGCCAGTGCTCATCAAGGCCCTAAGCAACCCGGCAACGACATTGATGTGTACCTAAGGCCATTGGTTGAAGAACTCTTACAACTGTGGAATGGAACAGGTGTACGTGCGTGGGATGAGCACATGGGGGAAGAATTTGACCTAAAGGCGTTGCTGTTCGTGACCATGAATGATTGGCCTGCTCTCAGTAACCTTTCAGGACAGACAAACAAGGGATACCGCGTATGCACGCACTATTTGGACGATACCGACAGTATATATTTGGCTAATTGTAAGAAGAATGTGTACCTGGGACATCGTCGATTTCTTCTGAGCAGGCATCCCGTAAGAAAGAAAGGCAAGCATTTCAAAGGTGAGGCGGATCACCGGACGAAGCCTGGCCACCGTACTGGTGCTGATGTACATGATATGGTCAAGGATTTAAAGGTGGTCTTTGAAAAGGGTCCTGGTGGACAACCTGTTCCGAATGACGCTGACGGACGCGCACCCATGTGGAAGAAGAAATCTATATTTTGGGACCTGCCCTATTGGAAACACCTAGAGGTCCGCTCCGCAATCGATGTGATGCACGTGACGAAGAATCTTTGTGTGACCCTGCTTGGCTTCTTGGGCGTGTATGGGAAGATTAAAGATACGCCTGAGGCACGGGAGGACCAGCAACGTATGCACGGAAAAGACGGCATACATCAGGGTCATGCAAGCTACGCTCTTACCAAAGAAGAGAAGGAAATCTTCTTTGAATGCCTGCTCAGTATTAAGGTATCGTCTGGCTTCTCGTCGAATATAAAGGGAATAATAAACATGGCAGAGAAAAAGTTCCAGAACCTAAAGTCTCATGACTGCCACGTGATTATGACGCAACTACTTCCGGTTGCATTGAGGGGGCTTCTACCGGAAAATGTTCGATTAGCCATTGTGAAGCTATGTGCATTTCTCAATGCAATCTGTCAGAAGGTAATCGATCCAGAAATCATACCAAGGTTACAGAATGATTTGGTGCAATGTCTTGTCAGTTTCGACTTGGTGTTCCCACCATCCTTCTTCAACATCATGACGCACGTCCTAGTTCACCTATGCGAAGAGATTAACGTTTTGGGTCCTGTATTTCTACACAATATGTTCCCCTTTGAGAGGTTCATGGGAGTCTTAAAGATATATGTTCATAACCGTGCTAGGCCAGAAGGAAGCATCTCCAAGGGCCGTCAAAATGAGGAGGTCATTGAGTTTTGTATTGACTTTATTCCTGACCTTAAGCCGATTGGTGTTCCTGAATCGCGGCATAAGGGCAGACTGGATGGAAAATGCACGCTAGGAGGGGAACAAATAATATGTATGGACGGACATTCTCTCACTGAAGCACACTACACAGTTCTACAGAATTCCGCCTTGGTGGCTCCGTATATGGATGAACACAAGAATTTGCTACGCTCCAAACACCCGGAGCGGTCTGATGACTGGATTACACGTGAACAAACCAGGAGTTTCGCCAGCTGGTTGCAAGCACGTACCATGCATGACACCTCTATTGAAGATGACCTGTACTTGCTGTCCCAGTTACCATCTTCGAATATAATGACTTTCAAAGGGTACGAGATAAATGGTAATACATTTTACACGATTGCCCAAGATAAGAAGAGCACTAACCAAAACAGTGGAGTCCGCTTTGATGCAGAAACCAAGACGGGAAAGGAAACATATTATGGTTATATACAGGACATATGGGAACTTGACTACCGACGTGGTTTGAAGGTCCCTTTGTTTCGGTGCAAATGGGTCAATATGACACGAGGCGGGGTAACGGAAGACCCACAGTACGGAATGACAACAGTGGATCTCAACAATCTTGCGTATGCAGACGAACCATTCGTCCTAGCCAATGATGTGGCACAGGTTTTCTATGTGAAGGACATGTCTACCAAGCCAAGAAAAAGAAAAGATAAGTAAGCGAATGCATCGTACGATGAGCCAAAGCGGCACATAGTTCTTTCTGGGAAGAGAAACATCGTGGAAGTGGATGACAAGACAGACAAGTCAGAAGATTATGAAAAGTTTGATGAAATTGCTCCATTCACAGTGAATATTGACCCGAGCATCCCGTTAAATGATGAAGATTTTCCATGGTTACGGTGCAAAGGGACACACGCGAAGAAAAAATTTCACACCCAAAGATCTGGGATGTGATCGGCTTCACTAGCTATCATCACTTTCTTCTGTGTTTCACACCAAGAAGGGAATCTCTGTAATAGTTAGGGTAGTTAATTATGTGTTTTGGCATTTGAAATGCGAAAGAAATTTTATGTGCAAACAAATTATTTCATGTCTTTACTGATTTTTAAAGTTAAGTTATTCACAAACTAGTGATTCACACTAATTTCAAATAATTCAAAATTTAAACTATTCAAATTTGAAAACTACGGGCACTAACAGAAAATTTGTAATTTTTTGTACCTAAAGCGAAAATATTCACAAAGAAACTCTAAATACACAAAAAAACAACTCAAAAATAAATAAAGCAAAAAAAAATTAAAAAAGCCCGCCTACTAGGCTAGAGCGGCCTGCATACGACAAGAAACCCAACCCGTTGTTGGGCCAGGATGCAGGCCCGCAAAGGCCCGGTAGGCCCACGGGGCAGCACAGCACAGGTAGGCCCAAAAGGCCTGCATTTGAGAGGAGCTCGAAGGAGCAGCCGTGGCTGGGTTTATAAACCAGTGCGGCTGCCCTTCGCTAGGCGAGGTGGGACTAAACTTTGCGCCCCTCGCCTGGCAGCGCACCCCCCTTTATTACTGGTTCGTGGCACCAACCGGTACTAAAGGGGGGGGGCCTTTAGTACCGGTTGGAGCCAGGAACCGGTACTAAAGGGGGGTGCTTCCCGCCGCTTGGCCTGGCCAAAACAGGCCTTTAGTACCGGTTGTTGGCTCCAACCGGTACTAAAGGTGTTCCCTATATAAGAAACACTTCGAAAATTTTCAGTTTCTCATCTCCCACTTCTCTCTGCCGCCGCCCTGTCCCGCGCCGTCGCCGCCCCCGTCGCGCCGTCCCCGTCGACTCCGCGACGCCCCCGTCCTCGCCGCGTCGTCCCCGTCGACTCCGCGGCACCCCCGTCGCCGTCCCAGTCGCCGATGCCCTCGCTTCGCCGTCGCCGTCGCCTTTGGATCGACCTCACCTCGCCGTCGCCGTCGCCCCGACCTTCCCCGCGCGCGCTGTGAGCCCCTCCCCCGGCCCCTCTCCTCCCTCCAATCGATCATAGCGCACACCGGCGCCGGCGCCGGCGCCAACCGTAGCGCACACAGACGCGCGCGCGCACACACACACTACATGCACACACACACACTACACACACACACTAGATGCGCACACACACACAATTTTTCTGTTTTTAGCTTTTAGTTTTTTTTTTCTGTTTTTCATACAAAGTTTTAGATGAATTAATTCATTAGATTAGATTAATGTCAAATATTATGTAGAAATGTTAGTTATAATATATATAATGTCAAATGTTATAGAAATTTTATTTATATAGAAATGTTAGAAATTTTGGAAATGTTAGTTTTAGCTAGCTAGATGAATTAGATTAATTTCAAATTGTTAGACGATGATCGATGTTTTTTTAGTTTCTTATATTTTTAGTTATAAAATTTAGAATTTGCATATATGAAATCATCACAATCCATCATTTAAAAAATGTTACTTTACTTTTGCGGCATATAGTATTTTGTTGTCGACAATGCCCGGCCCGCATCCTCGCCGTCGACACGTCCGCGACGACATCCTGCTTCAGAGGACCCATGTCCGGGACTGGGCTCCGCCGGGCTGGCACTGGGAGGTGCTACCTTCAGGGGCGCGACGCTTGGTGAGGAACCCGGCCCCGGGTCCCGTCGTCGACCCTCATCTTCTTTGGTGCCATTTGCGTGGGCCACTTTCGGTGCGGAGGGAGCCGGCCCCGCCGGAGGTGGTACGTCGCCGTGTCAGGGAGGAGGACGAGCACATCCATCGCTACATGGCTGCTATGGACGTCAGGTTCTCCAATACCTGGCAGGTTCTTTGGGGAGATCACCCGAGCTATGATCCAGTGATGGTTCCTTCACTTTGGTTGTCCACCACCTAGATTACTCTCTAGTATTCGATCTTTATTAGCTAGCTAGCTAGCTAGTGATGTATTCGATATATAATATTCGAGATTATATATATTATTTGAGATGATGTATTCGACGAGATTATATCTATTATTCGAGACGATGTATTCGAGATTAAATCTATTATTCGAGACGATGTATTCGAGATTATATCTATTATTTGAGACGATGTATTCAAGATTATATCTATTATTCGAGATTATACTAAATTGTTTTATATTTCTTTTGGCATAGTTAAATAAAAGCTATGGCGGACAATACCGGCAGAGAGAGAGAACAGACCATGTTCGATATCATACGCGGGCCAGATGATGATCAGAATGAAGAAGATTTTGAGGGCTCCGAATTTCTAAACAACACCGGAGAGGGTGATATGATATTCGATCGCGACGACCGAGAAGATGAAGTCATTAACTACGACGAAGAACATGTTGATCCTGAAACAACAAACACCGGCGAGGTATATATATTTATATAAGCAGGAATCTGGTGATCATCGCATGTTTTAAACGAGTTGAAGACATATTAACGAATCGATCTTTCTTCTTTCAGCCATCCGGATCGAGCAAATCTTCAGGCAAAAGGACGAAACGAGGCCCGAACAAAAAGTTGAAGGAGGGTGTAAAGTACAATATCGAGGCAATCAGACCTCGAACCATTAGCGCCTAAGAAGATTGGGGACAAGTCCGTCCGTCAGTGCAGAGTTCTTGTGAAGGACCAACTCCCGATCTCCCTTCAAGAATGGAGAAATCCAGCAAAGCCACGTCCAAATGTTAATTTTGTCGACGAGAATAAAAAAAAATTGCTTTGGGATACTCTCATGGAACATTTCACCCTACCAGATCATTTCACAGAAGCAGATGTGCGGAAAGTCAAGGACGCTGCTTTTAGGAAGATGGCGGTTGCATTCAAGAACCACAAGAGAACAACGTCGGAGAAGTACGTCAAGGGAGGAAGGAAGACTCCAGTATTCGAGGGGATACTAGAGAATCAAAGTGCTCATTGGGACGATTTTGTGAAATTCAAGGATTCAGAATTAGCTAAGGAACGGTCGAGAATAAACAAGAAGAATGCCGAAAAAAAGGATAAGTTCCATAAGCTGGGGCCAGGTGGCTACGTGGTGGCAATGCCTAAGTGGGATAAGTGTGAGAAAGAGATGGAGGATGCAAGTGTCACTCCGGTTACTAAGAGCTGGCCCCCCAGGTGCAGGACTTGGTTCTATGCGCATGGGGGGGAGTTGGACCCGAAGACAGGCAATGTTTCGATGAAGGCATGTCTGAACGGAGCCGACGATGCGCTACTTGTTGCAATAGAAGAGGCTCGATCGGGGGTGTTCCAGCCCAACAGAGAGAACGACGAGCTTACGCATGCCCTGGGAAATCCTGAACACCCGGTAAGAACACGAGGCAAGGGCGCTATTCCGTGGTATGAGGGGTTTTCGGACTGGAACGCCGACTACAGAACCCGTGCGAGAAAGAAGATTGCGGAGGCGAAGAAGAGGAAGATGGAGGAGGAGCAGAGGAAGCGGGACTATGAACGCCTTCAAGGCCTAGAAGCAAGTCAAGCGGAATTGGCAGCTAAATTCCAGCGGCAGCAGGAGCAGATCGATTCACTTAGCCAGCAAAGGGGGTCTCAGCAGCTGCAGCAACTAGCGGATGATCCAGCATTGGATACCACCGCCCCATCGATGTCGAGAAGCAGCGTGGGTTCCTCCACGGGCAACGCACTGCTAGATAGATACCCCGTGGATGATATCACGGAGAACACTAACTATGAGCTACACTTCAAAATTAAGAACATATCCTTGAAGGTGGCGGACGGTGTTGCTTATACAAATTCCCCCGATGCAACCTTCCATTGCATCCCGATTCCAGCAGGCTATGCTCGTGTCGTGGTTGATGAGGTGGTGGACCAATATTCGGGGCTAGAACTTGACATTCCTGGAGGTGACGAGGAGCACACACTCGGAGATGCCAAACATCGTATCATCCTATGGAGAAAGGATTGCATCATCTTTCGAAGGCCACCGACACCGCGTCACCCGACTCCTCGTCGAAGTCCGCCACCGAGTCAGCAGACTCCCGCTCCTCCAAGTCCACCAACGTGTGAGGCCACTCCTCCTCCTCCAAGTCCGGCAAAGTGTCAGGCCACTCCTCCTCCAAGTACGACACAGCGTCAGACGTCCACTCCTCCTCCAAGTCCGGCACAACCTCAGGCCACTCCTCCTCCAAGTCCGGCACAGCTTCAGGCCACTCCTCCTCGTCCAACTCAGCCCCGTCAGCCGTCTCCGCTGCCTCAGCAATCGCAGAAGAGACACCCCGCAGCTATGGTGCGTAGCGGTACGAGTCGAGGTGATAGTACAGGAAGTACAGGCGGAGGCAAGCGATATAAATATGGTCCAAACCTCAGTACTCCTCTTCCTGTGAGAGCTTACGACAGGACCGAGGAGCAAACCAATGCCATAGTGCGGGCAGAAGTCGACGCCCATTTTGGACCGAAACCGCCACCGCCGCCAAGGGAGAAAGTGCCTGTGGAAGTAGTAGACCACTTCATTCGTATGGCTCAACCACCAGCTCCTAAGCCTGTTGACTCAGACTATGAGCGCCACATCAGGAAGTTACATCGACAACGTCTATAGAAGGAGGCGAGCTCGAGCTCGAGCAAACAACAAGCAGCTGTCAAAAAATGCGGGAAAACCGTTGCCCAGCTGGGAAAACAAGCGGCGCAATCGATCCCCCCGCTTGTTGTGCCGCCAACAACACGTGACAGTACGCGCGCCCAATATTATTATGGCCAAACAGTTTACGTTCCCGAGGTGGGTAATGTGGTAATAACCCAGGAGCATATAATGCAGGCTGAAGAACTCAACATCACTGTTGGACAACTCCTCGAGATCGAGGACATGCCTCTGATTACAGAGGAGGAAACAAAACGGAATTTGTCCGGGGCCAACCTTTGGTCGAGCCAGAAGATGTCAACAAGCTCCCAACGAGAATGTATGAATTGCATCAATGGTACATGGACATTACCAAGAGATCCGATCGAGAGTCCCTCATGGTGTATGTCAAGAAGGATGATTACTACCATGAGAAAGCTGTGGCCGTTGAGTATTCTGAACTGTTTCAGTTATACAATCAAGACGCACTCGACAAATCTATCGTCAGTTGCTATTGTCTGTAAGTGATTTTTTCTGTAATTTAAGTCTCAAGCTAGCTGTAGTGATCCTTTTGATCAATCATTACGTGTAATTATCCTCACTATATTTTTTTCTATGGTATTATGCAGGATGAAGATGTATGAAATGGGAAAAGATGGACGCTATGGCATTGGGTTCATTGACCCAAACACCGTTAATGAATACACATGGAAAATAGATGCATATTATGAAAAAGAGGTAGAGGACAGCATGCTAGAGTTTTTGAAGCGCCTCAAATACAATGAAGATATACTACTTAGTTACAACTTCCAGTGAGTCACACTTTCTTGTACTACAAATTCTCTATTTTTGCCTACTAGCTAGCTATATGTTTTTGCTTACATATGCCCGCTTAATTAAGACATGCAAACGTGTGTGCATGCAGGTTTCACTGGATCTTGTGTATCATTAAAGTTAATGCCGGAACAGTTGAAATACTGGACTCGCTACTCAAAGCAAGTAGTGACTATAACATCTTGTTTGGGATAGTCAACAGGTAATTTCAATCATTATTAACTATATATCTCGGCCTATTTAGTTCGTCATTTCATGATATGAACTATTTAATAACCCCTTTATTCATTTTCTTTGTCAGCGGGCAGGGCTTGGGCAAGGTTCATCAGCGTCACGGAAGGCGAATGGAAACCAAAGCTGAAATGGTTTCGAGCCAAGGTAAGTAATTATGTAGTACTAGCTAGCTAGCTAGCTGCCATCTCTTTAATTATCATGCTTGATTAATTATTATCTGATCAAATTAAATTCCGTTCTCGTAATAAAGGCCCTGAAGCAGGCGCAGGGGACTGATCTGTGTGCATTCTGCGTTTGCGAGAACATTCGCATGATGGCGTCCGAAAGGAGCAGATCTCAAAGACAGGAATGGGTACGCTTGTCAGAACACTATTCACAATTTTTACACCATTATTGATATCTAGTCACACAACTAATACACATGCATATTGATCTCCTTCTTAATAGTTCAAAGACGTGCGGGACAAGCTCCTACCAACGGAGCGCGTAGAAGCACTTCAAGAGGAAATAGCGGGATTTTTGCTCGACCAGGTCATAAATCCGAAGGGAGAATACTATTACCCGCTACCGCCCACATCGAAAAAGACATGAACCACTTCCAATTGTCATCGTGCTCCGAAGGCACCAATCAGGCTAATGCCACTGGCTCCGAAGGCAACATGCATATGTAGGAGAAATTGTATATAGCTATACATGTGTGTATGTGTGAATTAATATGGTGGTTTGTGAGACATGATTGATGATATATATATGATTGGTTC